>NC_056729.1:872491493-872748993 GCF_019279795.1 Protopterus annectens
TTTTAAATGGGGGTGTGGTTTTGTAATTAAATTATTTGGTGACCTTTTAGATTTGTATAAAAACACCTGAGTTTGATTTTGCATCTGATGACGTTCTTACTACAGAACAAAAGCGCTTATGCAATAAACATTTTTTGGGATTTTTGGACTTCTGGTTTATGTTTACATTCATTAGTGGTGAAAATATTGTGAGCCTTCATCCTTTGGTTCATATTATTAGGTCCCATGGAAGCTGTATTCTTGGCTTTGGACAGTATAGTTTTTACATGATAATAAGGACTTGGTATTCCTCAGGTATTGTGATAGGCCCTTTAGGGAGTGAAAAGGGGGTAAAGTTCACATTGAACCTGTCAGCCAATATGTTGGCAATATCAATTGGTTCTGTATATGTATTGTCATTGTGCTGTAACACAGAGCAGATCTGAGTATTGCCATGTAGATTCTTGATATAACTATAAATTGCCTTGTGGTTGTCTTTAGAATATGCAGCAATTTTGTTTTCATAGCTAGCTTTAGAGGATTTGATGATGGATCTCAGTTTTTTGCTGAGGCTAACAAAGGAGTTTTTCCAGTCTTGGGACTTCACCCTTTTTTGCAACAGAATTTGCTAAGATGTGCTATAAAATCTGGAAGCTATAAAACCATTTCAAAATGTCCACCCTTCCAGGGTAGCAATTAGTTCATCACCTAAGGACAACACAGTAGGATTCCTAGTCCTGGTTTTCACAGACATTTTGTCTCTGGCTGCAATCAGAACTAAGATACAATTGTTATTGCCTAAACCAGGTAATTTAATTACAGACTATTTTTCAAAGTTAGCTGGGCTGAGATTAACCTCTTCTATTCCAGTACCCTCTGTTATAATATATTCATTTCAACAGGTACAATACAGTCTGACATACAAGTGTATTTCTTTTCTGTCAAGCAGGACCTACTGTTGGTCATTTTTAACACAAGCAGCTTTACAAATACATTTTTCAACACAAGCATCTGTACAAATCATCTTGATATACAAATGACATGTAATTATTTTCAAACCTCCAGCAAGCTATTTTGGCATACGTTACACATCCAATGTTCTATTTCTTCTGGCATAGCTGACAGTACCTCACATTATCATACCTCACTCTTCCTCAAAAACATTATTCTGCATGTATTGTTCTCACAATTTCCATTTTTTATGTAATATACCACTACTACCCTTTGCTAAAGATCCCACTCCCAGTTATTTTCTATTTGTTACAATATTGACTACTTCAAATACACTTGTTTTAGACTTTGATTTCCATCTTCTAGTAATTGCCTTTTTGCAGCCTACAGAATTAAATTTAACAATGATTAAGTTTGCCTACACAATTCAGATTGTTTATCCAAACTCAAAAAAATAATTTTCTTAGTTACACCGATTTGCTCACTCAATATCTCTAACAGAGTACTCTGTAGGGAATTTCTAAAGCTTACCAACTTATTACACTCCCAAAATATTTTTTCTTCCCCATCATATCGCCAGCATTTGCCATCAAACTGAAAAAAATCAATCTGCTTGGGGTATAAAAACAACACACATGCAAATACTTCCAAGCAAAAATCATAAATCTTCTAGATTTTGTTGCATATTTGGGAGCTATACGAGTCCTTCCATTGTTTTGTTGTGAATAACTTATTCAATCTCTCTTTCCAATCTTTTCTAACCTCATTTATTGATTTATATAGTTATTGTTCAATATTTTATATGTCCTACTAATTATCCTTTTTTTAACAGCAGCTTCTGTTCTAGATTCAATTAAAAACTTATCCAGAGCAGGTCTTTACTTTAGGATTTTTGTATCCCTTTCTCTTTGCCTATACACTGATACAGTCTACAGTCCAAATGTTTTCTTGGCCTCTTCACATTCTGTTACATTTTCCTCTATAGAAATTTGCTCCCAATACTTTGATTCCTTTGTCAGTTTACTCCAGTAAATTCCATACCATTCTTGTCTATTTTCTGTATCCTTAATTGCAATCATCCCTATCAGCAGAATCTCCATTCTCCATTCTTGTATTGGTTTGGGTCTTAGAGGACTTTCTACTATTTTATGAGTGTGTATATATATATATATATATATATATATATATATATATATATATATATATATATACATACATATATATATATGTTTACTATCAAAATCTTGCAACTGACAATTGCGAGTGTGCATCTATGTGACTTGATATGTCATAAAACAAATTACTGAAAGTAGGAATTAAGGAAAGTCAACTTCACTGAAAATACCTACACTTCTAGTTATGTGTTATGAACGTTTTGCAAGGAGGCAAGCCCCCCTGCACCCCCATGTGGGGGGATTGCATCCCCCACAACCCCTGTGGCTTAAATAACGACTCCACAAGAGTGAATGCACACTAGCATTTGCTCTTGTGGATTCATTATATATCATGAATCACAAAGCTGAAAACCCATCCACAACTCAAAAATCCGAAAACACACAACCGCGAAATTCAAAATCCCGAAACGATGCTACTCATACAGTACACACATAAACAAACACAACCCCCCCCACAGTCAAACAAATGCATCTAAACTACATATAAGCAGGGGGCCCAGCCCCCTGCACCCCATAGTGGGGGCTGTGCACACCACAACTCCCTACTTATATATTCTAACTCTGAGATCACACAAACAGAAACACAAACAAACCTCACACACATACATCTTACATTCCCTCACACACACACACACACACACACACACACACACACACACACACACACACACACACACACACACACTCATATCACAGTCACAACACACACTTACACACACTAAAGCCCCTAACCAACATACTTACACACACAAACTTATCTAAATTAAACCCAAACATCCACACACTGCACCAGCGGAAATTCAAAATATCTGTACTTTGGTATTTTGAATTTCACGCTTCTGCCGATTTCGGAACTTTAAATATTTGGCTTTGTGATTTCGAAATACTGAAATTCGGGATTTCAGTATTTTGAAATTACAAAGTGGACTCATACACACACACACACATATATATATATATATATATATATATATATATATATATATATATATATATATATATATATATATATATATATATATATATATATATATATATATATGTGTGTGTGTGTGTATTTATGAATAACAATTTTTTTTAATTTCTCTAAGTATTTTTGGGTTTCTAATACCACGATGGGAATGGACCCCATTCCTAAGAAATATTCTGTATGGCTGTTGTCATTATCCTTAAAGATCTTCATCCAGAATCCCAGTCTTTCCTCATTTCTTGAATTCGCCCTGCTTCATCATCATCACCATCTTCAACATCCTTTTCCACTTTTTTATTATACATTTTTGCTTGCTTTAAATATATGAGCCTTAACTCTGTAGATCTAAAATATCCCTTCAAATCAGGTAAAACCACATTGTTTCTCTTACAGGGATTAATTTATCCCACTTCCTTTCTTAATTACAGTCCAGAATTTCTTTGGTTGATAAAAAATACCTGACCTGTATAAAAAATTAAAAGGACTAAAAACATTTTCACTTATTGTACATTGCTATTCATATCCCTAAACAAGTGATTCCAGTTTCTCAGTGTTTGTATTATATTTTTAGTCTCTTCCCACATATCCTTATGAGCCATAATTGGATCCTTTTAACCCATACTCCTAAATATTTCATTTTATCATGTCCACATATATCTGTATGGGTATTGCTGAACCAATTCATTTATGGGTACATAATTTACAGCTATAGCCTTTGTTTTGTATTCATTAAGTCATATCCCCAAAAGACTTGAGACTCTCTAAGAATATTCCACAACATTGAGGTATCCTGCATGGTTCCTCTGTTCTCCCACTTAATTTTTTTTCCCTATGATCCCTAATATTTCCTCCTAATTAACCTTATTATTGTATCAGAAAATGCAAATAGTTCCATTGCCCTACTTATAAAATCCCAGCTCACTCTTTCTCTGCATCAAAGCCTACCAACAACAGTGGTATTTTCTTACATTCTTCTTCTCTCTGGATCACATACTTCCCAACATTTTTGTGTAAACAATCTGGACAAAGCCTGATGGAATGGCAGGACAAAGGCCCAGAAAGAGGTACAGATTTTAAATACTGTTCTTATAAACTTAGAAAGTTGCTAGAATAACGATTTGCCTTAGTATGCATTTTTCTGAAGGATATGAAGATTGAAACACAAATGTATATCATTTACTAATTTCAGTCCTCAGCTCATTTGCCAGAAAATCAGAAATTTTATGAGGAACATATCAAAAATATGAGGCAAAAATCTGTACATTCTGCAAAAATTTGTACAGTTGAGAAGTATGCTAGATCATCATTGTTCTGTTAATGCTGTCTAATGTTTGCCTGCCCCCACAAAACCAGATTAATCCATAATTATTAATTTTGGTAACACCTTTGCCATTTTTTAGCTATTATAAACAAACTCTTTATAATCACAAATTAAAATTGAATGGGCTTATATGAAGCTGGGTCTAATGGATGTTTAACATCTCTAGGTATTACGGTCACCACAGCTATCTTCTAGGATGTTGGTGTTTACCTGCCTTTTAAAATACTATTAAACAAAACTTTCTAGATCTTTATCATGTTCTTCAATCCTAGCTTCCACAGGAATACCATCCATACCTCCCAATCGTACTGAATTACTCAGTTTTTACCAAGTTTTGGGGTCCAAATAATAGGGTGCCACAATTCCCAAGTGTTCTGATTTTCCGGCGCTTTTATTTAAAATTTTTTTATATTCCCTACTTCTGAGCTGATGTCATCACGTGCGCGATGACATCAGCTCCGTGAAACAGAAACAGCCTGTTGGAATTGAGCTGAAGGGTTCAACGTACATGCATTTCTGGCTGCAGTTCCAAATCCTTAGCGTGAATTTGCTGTTGCCTACACTTGCTGTTATGAGAAGGAAGGCAGTGGAATGGACAAAGCAGAGCTGCCATTTCATATACTGCAGCAGTGGTATGCGAGGCTGGATATGCTGCTGCAGGAAGAGTTGCCATTTTTTTTCTGTGGATGAAGCAGAGCTTGAATACACTGATGCAAGAAAGCTGCCATTTTTCTGTGTGCAAAGCAGAGTTAGGAAGGGTGTGTGTGTGTGTGTGTGTGTGTGTGTGTGTGTGTGTGTGTGTGTGTGTGTTATGCTGCTGTGCTGTTTTTTTCTGTGACGGAAGCAGAGCTTGGATATGCTGATGCAGGAAGAGCTGCCGTTTATTTTCTGTGGACGAAGCAGAGGTAGGGTCTGTGTGTGTGTGTGTATCTGTCCGCATTCTGTAATGGGTTAGCATCCTGTCCAAGACTGATGAGTTGCCTTATGCTTATTGGTTTGGCAGAATATTTATTTGTTAACAAATAAAGTAAACTGGTCAACGTTGGACACAATTAAATGCAACATATATACATGGACAATGCAGGCTAGCTGATCAACTAGCATGCTGTTGGGACCTGAGAGGAAACTGAATTATTATTATTATATTTATAATTATTTAGAGTAACCTATGTAGACACAAGAAGATGTACACAATTCCACACAGACAGTGACTGGAAGTCATGATTGAACCCTGGGCCATAGAGCTGTCCAGTAGGGGTCTAATCACTTAACAACCCTGCTATCTCACATGCTGCTGCTAATAGAGATGTCTCACCCTCATGTGACCCTGAATAGGATAAAGGTATTGTATAAATTAATTAATGATTTGTTAGTCCACTGTAATTCCTTCCCAGGATCTGGGACTTATTAAAGGCGCTGAAAAGAAACCTAAATAACTTTAAAATTCAAAAACAGACTAAATAATTTATTCATTTATTTAGTTTACATTTGTTTACCAGGATAGTCCGACTGGATACATGTCCATTTTCAGTGGAGGCCCAGGGAGAAAAGCTGCAATTAGACAAATTACAAAGATAACTTTTAAAAAATATAAAATATAAAAAAGTATAAAAACAACATTTACAACAAAGAATAAAAAACAAAGTGAGTATGTAAAATGGTTTGTGGTGTTCCCTAATAGGGATACACAATTCACATGGTCAGACACAATTAAAGGCAGGAGACATTAGACAGCATACAGAGCTTGGTGAAATAGTTACCAGTTTGATATTTAGAGATTCTCCTTTCAGTATTTAACTTAATCAGGATTGGTACACGGGAAGAGCCAGTTTATTTTGTGATACTGTTTGAGGTTATTTTTGAATAGACCTATGGAGGATTGTAGGGTTATATGGTTTGGCAACGAATTCCAGGTTTTGCCAACAAAGTTGGCAAACAGGGATTCACCAGCAGCATTGTTAGCTTTGTGGGTTTGGATGAGTAGTTTGTTGGCTGATCGCAAGGATCTCAAGTTGCTATAGGGCTTAATGATATTTATGAGTGAGGGGGTATCCTCAGGGTGGTACAAAAGTTTGTGTGCTATTTAGTATACAACTATAAATAAGAAATTGAAGAGACTATATCAATTCATCTGACACAAGGTCAACGTTAAATATTTAGTATTCAGGCATTTATTTGTCCAGATTTTTCAAGCCACCTTTATACAGATGCTTGATTTCCCTATGAAGGAGGTTGAAAAGTAGGGGTCCATGGCCTCTCTGAATTATAGCTGTATCTTAGATAGGAGTGGGTACCTAATATAACACATCCTTCTTAGGCTATTACTAGATGTGGCCAATGTGCTTGATAATTCCCGATTTTGCTATAAGTTAAGAAATTTACTGAGTAAAATAATTCTGTGGGGCCATAAATGCAACATAATAGCTCTTAGGACCCCCATTTCTGCCAAAACTTCAAAGATGTTTGAATATTTCCATCTGTAGATTGCACAGAATTAGCATTTGGAATTTGGTAATGCCAGGAGAGATTATATTCATAGTTAAACATTGCTAGTGAGAATGCTGTTAAGAGTGAAGCTGGACCATGCAAGACCACAAAAGTTGCTGATAATACCCACATTCCCAAAGACCACAAATAAAGTGGTAAGGACTAGATAACATTTATGAAAAAAAATACCCTGCACTAACTGACTGGTCTCTTAGGTGATTTTAAGGATTAGTAAATAAAACTGAAAAGAAGATCTATTGCGTAGGCATCTCTGTTAAACTTGACTGGAACTTTCAGTAATGTAATTCCACAATAATGGTGTTTTGGAAACTCTAAGATAGGTGATGTCTCTTCCACACTCTTATAGCTCTTACAAAAGTCTACAAAGTAAAGTAAGAATGGTGGTAGGTAATACCTTTTCGTGGATAGAAGAAGAACTTACACCATTTGAACATATCACAAAGATAACTGAACACAGAATGAAGGTATTTATGACATCCAAGAGGTATAGGCAACTCCCAACAGCAATATGTTTGAATAAGAACATTGATAATAAATTGTTTAATTTAATTTACATTTTAAATTGTTTAAATGCAGTTAAAACTATGAAACTGAGAATTTGAGAGATTAGAGTTGGGAAAGTTTTAGACATGAATGGTTGGCATGAATCACTGATATGAGTTTTCATTTGTGATGCTCACCTTAGCAGCTCTCTTTTTGTTGAAAATATTTACAGATTGTCTACATACCTAACATGATAGATTAGTGGTTATCAAACCCCAGATTGTGCTGGATAGATTTGGATAGTAATTGTTGGCATACCTCTCAACTGTCCAGCTTTTTGCAGAATGTCCAGATTTTTCTCTCATATTTTTGGTCTGTTCCTCATTAAATTTGTGTTTTTCTGACAAAGCTGTGCGATGATCTGAGGACTGAAGTCACTAAATAATGACATACATTTGAGTTTTAGACTTCAAATCCTTCAGAAAATGTATGTTAAAACAAACCCTGCCACTCAGGCAACTTTCTAAGTTTATAAGAGCGATATTTAAAATATGTCCCTAATGTTGGGCCTTTTGTCTCCCCCATTCTGTCAGGCTTTGTCCAGATTTCTTGCACAAAGAAGTTGAGACGTATGACTGAAGGATTTAATGCAATTAATAATGATGTATGTAGACTTTTATGATGGACAATTTCTGAATTGGGCAGTTTTGTCATTTTTGGTTCATGGATTTTGTTTCATTGCCTACTGGAAAAATGTTCAAACAAATTTAAAATGTGCTTTAAGTCTAGCAAGTGTACTGTATTATACAAGGAATATAATTTAATAAAGTCAGGAAGGTGTATCAAAGAACACATCAATGTTTATTGTCTTGTGTGCAAGGGGCCTATGATTTGAAAACAGCCCAAAGGTAATCTTTATCCACCACTGGCCACTGTGACTGTGGCCAGATGCATTTCCTTTGGATGTGGTATGGGTTTCAATGCTGTTTCAGTGAATGAGAGAAGTTTTAATGCTAAGTCTGTTTTCATTGTGGGACAGTATTGCTTTGTTTAGCAGATGTCTATTAGTGTTTGTGCATTGTGCTATAAAATGTAAAAATAAAATCCAAATAATCATTGTAGAAGTAAAGCAGTATGCACATTAGTGTTTAGGGTAAATGGGGCAAAACAGTCAGGTAATGGGACATTGAAATGGCTGCAGGGGGACTCTGGTGCCATATTTTGGTTGTCTGTTCTTCAGTTTGTATTTGAAAGTTGGTATCCCACAATTCCATTGGAGTGGGTTGGGTTACGTAATTATATATGCACATTTATGTTAATCAGCGTACAGATTTATACCTGTTTTTCATCGGCCTTGTCCATATTTTTGATGTTTCCAGGTTGAGAGGTATGATACAATCCATTCCTGGAGATTTTCCTGTAGATTGATTATACATCACCATTTTTATCTCATTTCCTCCTGTGTTACTTGTTAATTGTTGAGCCTCATCTGCCTCTAACCTTGACATACCTAAGTCTTTCATAATTATTTCCATTTTTACTTTTTCTTGTTTCCAAATTCATCTGCTTTATACAAATTTTCATAAAATTTCCAAAATGTCTCTAATAGCTCTATAGGATTTTTTGTTATTTTTCTTGTTATAGGCTCTCTCAGTTTAGCAACAATCCTTTCTACTTAACTGTTGTCAAAGTCATTGTACTAAAAGGTTTTGTGTTTTGGAATTAATATCAAAAACAGTTGCTTATTAGCAATCTTTCTAAAACTCATGCATATTATCCAGATGCTCCCTTATTTTCTATTTAGTAGTCTGCAATTGCTCTTATTATTGTGCTGTGAAATCCCCCACATTCTGCAATATTTTAACTTTGGTCAGGCCCTCTAAATAGTTATTACTTCTTAACCATATCTCTTTTTCTTTTATTTTTGCCGTATTTTTAAGCAGCACTTTCATTTTATCTTGCTTATGAGCTATAACTTCTAAAGAGGTTTCAATTTTCTGTAATAACCCTTGAATAATTTCCACTACACATTCCTTAAATTCCTCTCTTTTTAACATGTAGCTGGGGAAGCACCAGTGTGTCATTTGTACTTCATTACCCTGCATTTTTATCTTGGTTATTATTAGCACATGATCTGAAACAATTACTGGACATGTGTCAAAGCTTTCAATTGAGTGCAGGTTTTCCTGTGGAATATTAATTTCTGTCTAGTCTAGCCCAATTATTGTACCTTGAGGAATAATATCTGAGTAATCTCCTTGTTCCTACTACTGAATTCATGTGTATTATACCAAATATGTTAAATTGCTTCAGAAATCTACCAGTTGTTTTTATATTTTTACCTTCTATGTCGCCCAGATACATCCTCACGATTGCAAATCAAGCCTCAGTTACTATTTATAAGTAATATTGCTTGTTGAAAGCTGATTATTTTCCCCCAAATTTTCTTAAGCTCCATAATATTCCTCCCTTTCCGGTAATGCCTTACTTCTACAACTCTACCATTATTATCCTTTTTTCCTCTTGTATCACTCTTTGAGCTCCTCTAGGGATTAGTACAAGTACTCACCTTTTCTTTCATCCCTGATATTCTGCTGAATATCCATCCTGAAATTCGTTTTTATCAAATTCACATGCTCTCTTCTTTCCAAATGTGTCTCCTGTAGCATCATTTTAATTCTGCATTTATTAATATAATTCATTACTCTTTACCTTTTTGTCTATACCTGTAAGGCCATTCACATTCCAAAATAAAAAGTTAAATGTAAAAAGCTATTATGAAAAGAAATTATTATTTCTTCAGGTTATATATGACAACTTTTTTTTTTACTGTGGCAGGGTTAGCCACCCAGTGGTGTATACCTTAGCTCTAGGTGATTGCCACAGTTGAAATGAAACCCCAGCCCCCATGTGCAAATACGGAAATAAGAGGTTGTGGTTGGATAGGTGGATATATCACAACTTTTTAATGGTTTATTTTCAGATATACTTGCATGTACCCACTCATGTTTGGCAGGGTGATCCTTTATACAGCTGTTACTTGTCATCTCCATTTTAATCTATGTCAAATTTTATAACACCTTTTCTTTTAATGTAAACATCAAACAAAAACAAACACACTACCAGAAAATATTCATAGTCTGTTAACTAGGAAACTTGGAATGAGATGTGATCCCTTGTATGTTATAGCATTGCATTTAAAAATGATGCAATATTCCTAGAGTCTGATATCTGTGACACCCCTAATAAATTCCCTGCAAGTTTCTGGAAAGTATCAATAGCCAGTATATGTAATCATACACATACCTCTGTTTTCATTGGGATGGGCTTTCCATGATTTCACTGGAGCCAGATGTGGGGGCAGAAGAGGTTACATATTTCCTCCATTGCTTCCCTGTCAACCCTGTATCACTCAGCAATTTCTGTATCATGCAGTCCATGATAAATCAAACTGGGTCTAAACACCCTTCTTCTAATTACTTGAGGTCTGGCAGCAGCAGCACCTTGATTTTAAACCTGTTGCACATACAGCATAATGATAGCAGCTGTAAACTCTAACATGTCTATTTCCTAAGTATAAATGTGCCTATATTCCAAACAGTTTAGGGAAAATGGTTATACTGAGGGTACACAATTGCTTTATAGCTTCCTGAATAGCTCAGCCTTGCTGGATTGCTTAATTAACATGTAGTTGTGCTTGTTTTGCTGTCCCTAGCATATTCTGCCATTTCCTTTAGTTTTGCAGTTCTATTGTGTGGCTGGCATGCAGTGCAGCCAATGTAAAAGCTGCACTTATTGCATCTGTTAATGAAGCTAATCTAATGAAGATATACACTTCAATTACTCAGGATGCACATTTCATGTTGTTTTCATTGGTTAATTTGTTTCTTTAGTGACACTTTAATACACAGAGAATATCTGTGGCCTTATCTTTTCTGATAGGACTCAAGGCCTGCAAAAACTACAAGCACTGTTGGGGTCTCCCTGCTGGGTGAGTAAAGTTAACCTCCTTTTTGTCAGTGAGTTGCTTAAACTTACAGAGCTGCTTTCTGTTTTACCAATTCCATTTTATTTTCTGTTTTTAGAAATCTGCTTGGTCTGGTGTTTTTGTTCTTTGTGGCAGATAGTTAAATTACATAGGCTGCTCACTTCTCATGTTTTTCCA
The DNA here is from genome assembly GCF_019279795.1 of Protopterus annectens. Taxonomy (NCBI): domain Eukaryota; kingdom Metazoa; phylum Chordata; order Ceratodontiformes; family Protopteridae; genus Protopterus; species Protopterus annectens. Next base: position 872,503,046 of record NC_056729.1, read on the forward strand.
TTGGTTAATTTGTTTCTTGAGTGAAAGTTGAATACACAGAGACTATCTATGGCCTTGTATTTTCTGTTAAGAGTCAAGGCCTGCAAAAAAACTACAAGTGCTGTTGGTGACTCCCTATTGATTATTTTCCTATGACACTCTCTCATTTCTTGAACTGCCTTTTGAACTTGGTGATTTTTAAGCTGTCCACTCTTACTGTAAATTGAGCTTTATAAGCACCTCCCTTGCTTCACTGCTGTTTTTATATTGAATTATTTATTTGCCTTTCCTTGTACTTGTTTTGAAAAAAAAAGTGCATTTTGCCTCTTATTGTCTGTTCTACTGATTTACTTGCTCTGAATTCATTATCTAGCTAGATTTTGGATAAAGTAATGTATTTTTATACGTTAGCAAGCACTTTTCTGTGTTTTTACTCCAAGGTGATAGATGATGTTCCATCTTGTGGCAGTACGTGGTAGCCTGGTGTATATAGGTGAGGGTAGGGTTGCCACCTTTTCAAATGCCCAAAGTGGGACATTTTTGGTACAAACGTCAGATTTTGCAGGCCGAAACATACCCACAGCCAGTACAAAGGACAAAACTTCACTTTATTGCCTAAATAAAAGCTTATTCTTGCAGCATTTTAGTTGCATATTCTGTTTTGTATAACATTTAGGTGTTTCAGATATAGAATAACTGTATTATGCACCTGTTACATAAAATATAGGAAATAATTTTGTCCTAAAATCTCAGGACATTTGCCATTTTTACAACTTTTTTGCTGGACACAACTGCCCAAAGAGGGACTGTCCCTCGCAAAGTGGGACAGGTGGTAACCCTAGGTGGGGGAAGTTCACTAGAGATTCCTGCATGTAGTAAGTGTTTCATTGGTTGGAGGGCTTATTAATCAGCTTACCTTGCTTTTAGTGCTTTTTTAAATTCTGCACGATTGAGTGGCTCTTGGCTCATTTCTTCAAAGTAAAATACTTATAATTGAATGATCACACTTTTCTAAGCTGTTTGGACTACACTGCTGTTATATTGAATTACTCATTGCCTTTCCTTAAGTGTTTGAGTTTGTTTGTGGCAGCATTTCACTCCGGACACTCTTTTAATGTGCTTTTACTTTAGGAAGACTGGGATTCATCTAGTGGCAGTAGGTGTTTACCTAGTCTATCTGAGTTGGGAAGCACACAAAATGTTTTCTATATTTCCAGTGCTGGTATAAATTCTGCACATTTGCACAGAGTTGCTCCCTGTGCCAGTTTCCTGTATAAATAAAAATATCTAGAACAATTGCTTATTTTCATTATACTGTGGAAGTTTACTGTCCTATTTATTGTTTTATTTATTTTTTTTTTTTTTTGCACGTCTTTAAAGTTTAAAATTGCATTTTCAAACTGCTTTAAGGGCTGCTGTTCTGCACTGAAATGCATTGTATCTAGTGTTTCTTAGTTCGTTTTAAGCATTGTTTCCTGGTTCTTTAACACTTGGGCTCCAAACCAGTCATTTTACATTAAGAGTGTATAAGTCTGCACTCTTGTGGCAGAAGAGGACTGATTTCACCTATATGAGTTGTGAATTGCTACAGGAAAGCTCATTGTGTGATTACCTGACTGACCTTAGTGCATAGTTACTGTAAAACTTACTTTTTTCTGAAGCCTCATATATGTACAAAGCTGCTCTTTGCATAGCAGCAATGGTTACTGGTGCCTTGTATACATACAATCACTAGAAGTTGAAATTTCCCTATAAAAACACCTCAGAACTTTACCTCAGTCCTGTATTGCTCACAGAGCAACTAGCTTGCACAGAGAACAACATTTACACATTTAGTTACAACAGTTTACGTCTACCTTACCTTATTATAGCATTCAGGACTCAGAGATCATTTGGTTTGGGTATTGGGCAGCATCATTCATTAGGTTAGCTGCATATTACACCAAGTAAGCACCCTTCATTACTCCTATAACAAACAACCTCCACTCCTATCCCTTGCAAGCACACATTAGAACCTGCACCCATGGATGGGCACTTTCCTGCTATCTCTGCACCCAGCTTGTTGGACATGGGCATCTTGTGGCAGTGTAGCAATTGCCTTATGTACGCTGACAACCACTTAATTCTCGAACAGACAAATACAGAGTGTGAGAGATGTAGTTACACATTGACATAGGAGGTGAGACTGTCACATATAAACTGAAAAAGCAAAAAACAGGTGGCCAGTGACTCACACAAACATCACTCACCTTACCAACAAAGGATCACACACATAGACCCACATATGTGGAGGTTCTCAAATGTAACTTGTTGAAACATCAAAGACCTTCAGACACAGTCCTCAGAAACTCCAGATGCACACAAACAAGGCAATTCCCATCACAACACATAAAGCCAAATCTCATTGTGTCTCAGCTACCAAGCCCATAAGGCAAAACACTTGACAACCCAATATACTGGTCATAGGACACTCAGTTGTGAGACACACTGATGTCCCCCTTACCAAACTAGATAAGGAGAACGTTACAATTAGTTGCCTGTTAGGGGTGAGGATCCAGCAGATCACGCAAGCACTCAGGTCACTTTCCCCTAAATACCAGTATGACTCAGTCATAGTTCATGTGGGCATGCATGACCTAAGATGTATCTCCTTGGACTAAATGAAGACAGACATGATTAAGCTCTTAGAATATGTGTCATAGCCGGGTATGAGCATAGCACTGAGCAGCATTCAACCATCTCCAAGGATAATGACACAATACCAACAGAAAATGGTAGACTTTAACAATTGGCCTGGCTACTGGTGTCACTCCAAAGGCATCCAATACTTGTCAGGCTGGTATGACATGACTGACAGGCCACACTGCTTTGCTAGAGATCGTTTTCACCTGTCACCTCTAGGCTTTCAGATATTGGCCAAAACATTATCCACATCTTTAGTGCCTTTTTTAGCATTGCCAAACAGACAAACCTTCCAATGTAAGAAAACCTACTCAGGACAAGCTTAAGGTGTTACTGCTCAATGTTAGGAGTCTCAACAAGAAAGTGCACTCCTTGGAAACTTTCCTCACCTTGGAGAATGCTGATGTCTCTGCAGTTACTGAAACATGGTTAAAAGCCATGGAAAGCACTCCGGCAGTGCATGGCTATAACAGCTTTCATACATTCTGACCACTCACTCAACATGAAAGAGCAAAAGGCCTTGATGTATCTATCTACATAAAGGATAAGCACACCTCAAGACTGGTCAAACAGTATAACATGCCTGAGCTACTCCATGTCCAACTACCCATGGGAAAAATCCATTACCATATTTTTGCTAGCTCCTTGTCCCCCACCATGAACCATGAAACCCATGCATCATACCTGAAATTACTAGAATCACTCACCATCCAGCCCAATACCATACTCATGGGTGATTTTAACTACCCCTACATATATTGGGAGGCATACATGACCTCTAACATGCAGGCCCAAAGATTTCTTGACTTTGCAAATTCAAATTCCCTGGAGCAGCTAGTCTGCAGTCCCACTGGGGAAACAAATATCCTAGATTTGGTACTCACAAATATGTGAGATTACTGTCCCCCTTCCCCCAGTGTGATCTGATCACTGGCAAGATCAGATCACAAAGCAGTGTTCCTTGAAATAAAGTCAAAACTAGTCCCGCACCTAACCCCAAATACTTTAAGAACTTCTTTAATGTATATTACCCCCTATTAAGGGTGGCATAGCTAGTTTCCAAGCTCCCTCAAATCCAGAAAACACAGAAACCTATGCAGAGGCATACACAAAAGTCCTGTACAACAACATAAGTAACTGCATAGTAATGACAGTACCAGACCAAAATAAACCCAGGTCAAACCACAAAAACAAGTCACCCCGGTGGACCCCTGGTATTAATTGGTTATGCAACAAAAAAAAAAGAAAATTGTGTTTAACTAGGAGGGAATGTGCACAACACAGCAAAACCCTCATGACTCTAAACAAGTGAATCAGGGAACTAGTCAAGTCTCTGAAAGCAGACTTTTGAGGTAAAAATAGCCTCCAAAGCTAAGGATAACTCTAAGGCATTTTTCAATTATGTCCACAGTCTTAAGGGCAACACCCAGCAATGTGTTAAATTAGTTGTGGATGGCATCACCTATATTGATCCAGAACATATAGCGTATCTGCTGATCAACAAATTCAGATCAAATTTCACTTCCCAATTACCCTCAGTTCTCCCCCAAAGAAATACCCTCTACCACTCCCCCACCAGTTATCATCAAAGAACTGGTTGCCACTGCACCAGCCAGTTAGCTAAAAATACAGCTTCAGTGTGGCTTGATGATATAACAGGTTGCTCCTTAAACAGCTTAAATCAGGACTTATCAAGCCTATTAGGATCTGTATTTAACCACAGCCTCTTTACTGGCTTTGTCCCAACAGAGTGGTAGACAGAAATAGTCATTCCTCTGCATAAAAGGGGACCATCGATTGAACTGGGAAATAGACTCACAAGTTTGACCAGTCTTATATTTAAGGCGATGGAAAGAATAATCATGGACTTGAAAAATAATGACATAGGAAACCACAGAACACTGGACCTGACTCAATTTAGCTTTGTCAAGTGCAGGTCATGCCTACTGAATCTGGTGGTTTTCGCTGAGAAAGTCACTAAGGCCATGGATGAGAGTAAAACAGTTCATACCACCTACCTCGACCTGGCCAAGGCATTTGACACAATTTCCCACTCAGGTATTATAAATAAATTCACAGAACTGGGCATAAATCCCTACATCACCAGATGGATAGCCAATTGGCTCAAGAACAGGACACTTGTGGTTAAAGAGGCGAATCCAGATACAGCAAGAGGTAAGTTATTTGTGGTATGCCACAGGAGTCCGCGCTGGGACCACTCCAGTTTGAAATATACTTCTCTGAAGTCAAAGCTAATGTGGAAGGCTTCTGGATGACAAAGTCTGCCAATGACTGTAAGCTGGGAGCAATCATTGAATCTCCCAGCGATGTAGACATCCTTTAGAAGGATCTAGATCAGATAAATGATTGGTGTCAGAGCCATGGCCTAAAACTGAATGTGAAAAAAATGCATTATCATACCCTTTGGGAAGTCAAATACCCCTGCAAATTAAAGTATCAATAGCATATCCCTAAGATTAGACTAAGGGGTGAGAGATCTAGGTACACAGACAGACAGTATCCTAAACTTTGACTGCCATGCACCAAGATCCAGGAAATTATAGTGGCATAACTTATAAATAAACAAAGGAACGGAAATGAATTAGCATAATTTCAGTGTAAGACTAAAACTAAGACTAAAAAGGGGGAATCAAATTCACACCTGAGGGTTGTGTGTCATGTCACTTGGACAGGGCAATTTCACTAACGACGCATACTCATCAAATCCCATAAAATCCATGTCATCTTCTTGTCCCTAGGGGCCATATATTGCGTAAAATCAATTTATATTGACTAGGCTTGTAAGGGCTTTTAGGACATTAGCCTAGTAATTTTATATGAACCTATGGCCTGTTATCCGTTTCAGACTCAAACGGACACATAGTCCAATGTTTAGGGACCAAGGTGACTTGAACAAGTTCAGACTGCATGGACATGGCAGATGTGAAGGAGAATGTATCTGAACCAGTGCTTGAAACTGATTTGATGAAAATGAATATACTCTCTTTACAACAAATATACTATGTCCATGAAGGCTGCAGATAGCACTGTAAAAGAGAACGAAAGTAGTCTTATTTTCAGGTTATATGCTCAGCTAAACCAGATTAATATTCATATTTTCCCTGTTCTTTTCAGGATCACAAAAATATGAAGTGATGGCTTAAGATTCTGGATGGAATTGTACCTGTGCCCTGTTGTCAGTAGCTCAGTCTTCTGCCCTAAGGTGTCAGCTTTGCGGTACCAATGCAAATGAACAGGACTTCAAAAGGGAGGCTAAGAATGAGAAGATGTTGCATCTAGCAGAAGACCAGACTGTGATTGCTTCTGATGACACTCATGCATAAAAGTGGACCACTGCACACCTAGCAAACTTAACTGCACACTTTATAAAGGATGTAGTGTGTAACAGATGTCACTCAATCTCAGTTGATTTAAAATGTCATAATATAATTTAAAAAAACAAGTCATTAATTGTAACTATCAGATGTGTGATGTTATTAGTAGAACAAAATGACAATACTAAAACAACTTAATTCAAAACATAAATGTATTTCTGCTGGCATGCTTGGTATTTGTTATCAAGTACTGCATCAGCGCTTGCCGAAGGGACAGTGGAAACACACTAGTGATGTTTATGTATTCTATAGGTTATTTGGAAGGCTTTAGAAAGTATAATGTTACGGCATATTTTTGTCTTCATTGTTAGCCCTATGCCATTGGAAGCTGTGTATGCACTATACAATAAACAATACAGCCACCTTCTTCTGTACTATTTTCAAGCAATGATTCATATATATGCAACTGGCGTGCTGACAACAATGTCTTCTGTCTGCCTCTCTGTTATACAAAAAACTGAGACAGATGATTCAGTAAATAACAACTGATGGAGGAGTGTCATGTGATGCATGTATTTCTGGAATTTAAATTCCATTACGGGAAATCAAAAACAAAACTGTGAATCCATTGTTAAAATCTCACAGCAAATAAGCCCACAGATTGTTGGAGTCTGCTTTCTCTTATTTTTTGTTTTTCATATTTAATAGAAAAAGCCTATAGTTCAGCTCATAATGTCTGTGACAACAGCAGCCTCCTCCACACAGCCACATGCATTATAAACATTAGGAATACCCCACACTGAAAGAAATATAATTTGAAATTCAAAGCTGTCTCTGTGAGTCACATATTTAGAGTTTCTCTTACTATTGTATATTGCATTGCATTGCATTGCATTTCCTTTTACGATCCTGGGCTATTTTATCATAACATCTATTATTAGTCCCATAAAAACTGGACAGCAGTGATCACGTTTGAGTCAGTATATACAGTTGTTGGTTGCCAGCATTAGAACGAATAATCAAAGCCTGTCACAAGCTAAGAATTTCAATGGATATTTTGAGACTTCCTGTCATTTCCTCACAAACCATTTTTTTCTGGTTCAGTAGGTCCATTTTCTGTTTACTTAAATGACACTAATCTAGCTTGTAGTACAAAATTTTCAGACTAAAAATGTGTCGTGTTAGATATTTAAATTGCTATTCAATCATATAAAAATACCAACTGCTTTTCTTGAGCTGTTGTGACAAACTGAAAAAACTGCATGTACTATATTACTACTACAAAAACCTGAATGAATACTCATTGGTTCAATGGTGTGTGTGTGTGTGTGTGTGTGTGTGTGTGTGTGTGTGTGTGTGTGTGTGTGTGTGTGTGTGTGTGTGTGTGTGTTGTATATGTCTGAACATATGTACGTGTATGTATATATATATATATATATATATATATATATATATATATATGCAAATACACACACACACACACACACATATATATATATATATATATATATATATATATATATATATATATATATATATATATATATATATATATATATATAATTATGTTTAATTATGTGTTATAGAGACAAAGTCTACTGATGGCTATGTACAATGTACATTGTAAATGTGACAAGATAGCCATGCAGTGCGCATCTGCTTACTGTACATTTGTACATTAAATTGTTCTAGTGCATCTGATATTCAGCTTTGATACTGCAGTGCAATGTACGAGCCTATATGTGTGGAATATGTGACATGTGACTATACCATGGTATCAACTAGCAATATTTAAGATGGGGAAATACATGACATTTGTGCAGGAAGGGCCAGTTTCCTGAAACTACTAGGCCACTTTATTCCTCAAGGCAGAGTTTGAGTTAGTTCACCTTTCAGGATATCCAGGATGTTTGTGAAGGCAAAATTGCTTGGCAGCACCGTTCTGTTAGCGTACCACTGTTTTATCTGCAGTTTAAGATAGAAATTTTTTTTGTCAAGATTGATATGTTTTTTGGTAAGGTTGCGGAGTTGTTTGTAGGTTTGGAGGTGGATGGGTGATTTAGTTTTAGTTCAGAGTTCCGAGGCTGAGTCTCTTTTCTGCATAAGAGTATGGGTGGCTGAGTTAGCCAGGGAGAGAGGATAGATTGATAGAATAGACTTGACACTTTTTTTTTTTTTTGGTGGAGCAAGAGAGTTTAATATGTCTAAGAAAATGTTATTACGTTTTTGTACTGCATCATTAAGAGTTAAGTGTGAGAAGAAGGACCAGTTTATAGAGGAGAGTGTGCTGCTTAGTTTGTCAGGATGGACATTAGAGAGGCTATGGAAATCGTTTAATTTATAAGCCCTTGGTACGTGTTGAGTGAATCTTTGGATGCAGGTGGGAGAGTGGTCACTGATGGAGTCCGACAGAGATGTGGGGTGATGGTAAGGGGCTAGCAGGTTAGTTAGCATACCACATGTTCAATCCTTTTTGCAATGCAGGAAGAAGCAAATGAGAGATACACATCAGCAGAGGAAGAGGAAGGGAACTGAATTCAAGAAATCCAGCGCTGACAAATGGTTAAAAATATTGGCTTGAATTCTTTTGATTAAGAAAAGGTGATTTTTTTTATACTTCATTACTGTTAATTTTTTAGACCCTTGTTTCTGCTAATTTTATCACTTTTCATCTTTATATAAAGACATTTGTTTTCCATGTTTGTTAAAAATTGTTTTTATTTATTTATTTCAGAATGCTGTTCATTAACTCTTCTAGACTATGGCCTTCACTGATAATTTCCATGAGTAGTCGGCATTAATGAATTTTTAGTTGTACTTAGACTTTACCATTCTTGTGTGACTGCACACACGTTACTGATCTCATGTAATTTCCTGTAGCACTTTACTTATCATTCTTTTTATAGTATTTAGTGCATCACTTCTTTAATAGGTAGTCTTCCAACCAGCTTATTGTTACAGGTTTAACTGGCACCATCATTTCCATATAGCAGTACTGGCCAACCTGAGACCGAGAGGAGCACATATAACTCAACTGGTCATCTTGGTGAATTTCTTCACCTGGCCTAGCAGTGCTGCATATTCCTGCAGCACATTTACATTTCTAGCTGCATTTCTCTAATATTATACACTCATCTTACATGCAGACACTTTTTTGAATAGAGATATAAATGTTTTCTACTAATTGTGATTTCAGTATATCCATTCATCTATCCCTTTTTATCTTTTTATCTCCAGCTTCACTTTTTCATGTATCTGATTTCATTGCCCCATCAAATAATACCTACTATACTTCCTGAAAGCAATACCATTTTCTTACTTTGCTGATAGATTAAGAATATTTCAACACTTGTTCTTTCTGTAATAATAAAAGAGCCAACATTGGATATTGTCTTCCGTTAGTACAAAAATTGTTATTGTATTTCTTGGTCTAGTTATCTGCCAAATGTTTTTTACCCTATATAATTTTTACTTTGATGTGGTATTGATGTGTATTGATTAGTTTGTTTTATATATGCATAAAATCCACAATCTTTATAGGTTCATAAGTTCATACTAGGCTATCTGCCCAAGTGCATTTATAAGCCTAGCCCATAGTTATGTGGCTTTTTGCTTTTACTTAGTTTGAATAAAACTATGCCTATTATTTTGCTGTGCCTTCTGTCAGCAGTGACGACACTGAAGTAACATCCCTGTATATTATCTGCCGATCATCCATGGTCAAGATTCTTCCTCTTGAACAAGGCCATCGCAAGTGCCTCACATGTACCGGATTTTGTTCTTTTTCCAGGGAGCGTCTGGAATCTAGTTCTGTGCTGTCCCTCCTTTTATTTATAACCGTGGTCGGTGGTTTCGAGTGGTGTCCCCTTGTGGTTCTGAGGGATCTAGATTTTTTGAGGTTATTCATTGGCATCGTCATAGCATCCTGCCCGTCATATGGGTCACAGAATAGAGCTGGAGTTCACCAGGCAGCAAGACATGGTTTCTTTGAATTGAGTTGGAGTCACAGTTTTGAGACCCTTTATTTTTTTATATTTTTTGGTTGGGGTCAGATTTTGGTCTTTTTTTCTGCAGCAGGTGTCGGGTCAAGGTATCGAGCCAGATGTGTTTTCGACCTGGCTTCAGGTTTAGTGTAGTCATCTACTTTGTCAGTCATAACCCCCTCTGTCTGTGCTTGTCTTTCCAGAAAAGTGTTTGCCAAACAAGTGGACCAGACTGACACCCCCTGGGACTGACACCACCGAAGTATTGAGGCATTGAGTCTGGCTCCTCCAGCCTGACCCTGTGGGTTCTGTCACTGTCCAGTTTACAGCCCATCTTACCCATCTTGTAATGTATGGCTTACATTCAAGCGATGAGTTTTTCACGATACCTGAGTGGGTATTGTGTCGGCGTCTTTGCCAGGTCGAGGGTAGGCTGTATGGTTTTCCTTCATCAATGGCCTTGGTGACTGTGACTGTCTCTCAAAAAAGTCAAAAGTAGGAGTTGGGCAGGATTTGAAAAACAAAAAGGGGTGGATCCAAAGTCTGCAAGTTCCCTAGTTCCTATGTCTTTATCCATTAGTTCCATTTCTGAGACTCATGACTTTGCAGATAATAGCTTGTCTGGGCGTGGGGGTAATAGGGGGTGTGTGGTGGAGGCACAGTAAGTATGAAGTTGGACCACAGTTGCCGCGGCCACCTCTCCTGGGTACATCCTGAGAGGCTAGGGCAGATAAAACAGCTGTTAATTCCCAGTTTAATTCTCGTTTCGAACAACGCAGGGCACACATCATCTCTATGGATGCTGTGTTTTGCCGTAACATGCTACAAATTGCAGAGCAGTCTTGCCTATGGGTTAATTGCACCTGGATGGTCTCCATGCATCGTGCGTTAACCTTGAACCTTGAGGTGTGTGTCCTTTATGATAATGGACACCCCCCCCTGTGTCTTGGTTGTGTCCGGATTTGGGGCGAATGGATATGAGGGAGGTGAAACCTGTTAGTGTTAGTGCTGGGGTACCCAGGTTTCTGTCACTCTCCATATTGAGAAGGGGCTCGAGTGCGTGCATCTTGATTGAGACTTTCTGGCGTTGCAGCATATACCTTTTAGTTTTTTTTTTTGGTGTTCTAGGGTGGTGTAGGTAGGATTTTTGAGCCTTGCCTAAAAAGGCACTAGGGGGTGGCAAGCCTTTTGCCCAATATCCGAAGCCAGGGGTGACAGGTGCAAGCCCGTCCCCGCCGGCGTGGCAGCATCCGAACAGCATGTCATCAGGCAGAGAGACATTGGATCCCCTTTGAATGACACCAAATTTGAGCCAATTAAAGCCGCTCATCTTGTCATGTCACTGTGGCATCATGGATCTAAGGTGAAGGTAGGATACTGCTGAAGGTCAGGGTCATACCTGCCTGGGCGTGCCTTTTCATGTCGTCCCTCGATGTCCCTTTCTTGTTAGGAGTCAAGGGAGTAGGACCCAGCAGGGCAGACATGACAGCATGATGTCATAGACTGCTGCTTGAGAGACCTGTGTGGAGAGACTGCTTGTGGCGGATCGCCTGCTGTGACGCTATCGCCTGACAGGCTCTCCTTACCTGCCTTCTCCTCGGGGATGAGCTGTCTGAGCTGATGTCAGTGTGTCTGACTATGGTCTGACCAATGACAAGTGTGTCTGGCTGTGACTGTTGTGACTGTTGACTGTGTGACCTATGTGTGCTGTGTGTGGTATCCTGAGGGTGTTGTTTGGGTGTCCTTTGTTTGGTGGTCTGTTTGTTTGGGTGGCTTTTGATGGGAGCTTGATTTTTGTCTCAGAGCCTCAATGTGTGTGAGTATGATTATGATGTGAATTTGTGATGATACTTGGTTGTGTGTGTGTGTGTATATGTATTGTGTGTGGTCTCCTCCTTCTCCTCCTGTCTGGTCTTGCCAGTCCTGGCTTTGAGCTCAAGTTCCAGTTTGGCAGTATAGTTTTTGTCTTGTGATTTGTGTTGTTTTTGTGGAGGAGAAGAAGTGTGATGTACATGAGGGCAATTGTAACATTGCCTCATTTGTTTCTTCACCAGTTGAGCAGGAGATGGAGAAGGACAGCTCCCACTAGATCCTCAAAAAGTAGTAGGGTAAATAAATAAGGAACAAAGATAAAGGGGAAGGGGGTTTTAGGCTGGTGATGGTGGGTCAATGCATCTATGCAAGAGTGCTTTATCAAGGTGCAAGTACTGTAGGAGTAAGTGCTAGGCTTACAGATAGAGAAATAGTCTACTGGGAAATCAAGTAGAGATGAACCTTTCAGTTATAGGATAGGCTCAATTAAGGAGAGTACAAGCTCAAGGAATTAGGTTTTGGGGAAAAATTTGAAATTGTATTTTAGGTAGCCCGATAGTAGTTTACCTTATTTATGCTGTCTTACAGGTTTTATAAGTTTCCCATGTTATTCAACCCAAGTGGCATGTACTTCAGTGAAGTCAATCCTTTCATACTATTTCTTGTGCAAATTCAATATATCTCATTGATATCTTGGAATCATCTCATTTTGTAGTTATATCCTGCAAAAGAGCTTATTCTTCCATGTAAGTTGTATCTTATTTATTTTTCAATTCATGACAAATTTTGTACATACAATATTCTCATTCATGCCCTGAAGTTAGCAAGAAAAGTTTTGAAAAGTACAGTATTTTATTTCTGTTCATTAATATATATCTTTTATTATTGTTTTATTTGCCACATGGCTAAGTCAGTGGCTAAAAAAAGTCCTTTATCAGCCCAACAACCTTGTTAATGTATATTACATAAATAAATACATAAAAAAAAGAAAGCAACTTGTCTGCAATATTTTTGGAGGAAAATTTCTCCCTCCTGTATCATCCTATGGCTCCCTACCCATTGCCACTAGGGCTAGGGCTGACATAGAACATAAGGGCATCCTGAGGGTTTGGCCATTCATATCTGCTGGAATTCTTATTTTATGCTGTAACCTGTAATCCCCCTCTCCTTTGGCTCCCTATAGTACTATTAAAGGATGGGCGTGCAATAGGGATTGTGGCATATTGCCCAGTCTTAGCAGCAGTTCAGCCTTTTCCACATCCTGTTTCCTTCTATGGGCTGTGCTCCAGAGTGTGACATCCCACCAGGGATCATCACAGGGGATGCCCACTGAACCAACCAGCAGGGATGGTGACTCCAACCCCTCCATGCCTCGATGTCAGACGTCCAGGCCGTAGTCAGGGCTTTATTACACTATGCCACCAGAGTGATTAATTTGTCTGCAATATTCAATCCTTGTAACAAAATTGAATTATATCATACAAATCATAGAAAATATAAGGCAACTGGTTTATGTTACCATTTGCACATTACCAGTATCCACCTTTATACCCTACTTCACTTTTTCAAGGAGGGATAGGCCACTCATGTTGGAGAAGAATTTGTGAATACTCATCCACCTGTTTAACTACGTTTTAAGGGATGATAGTGTCTCACATTGCTTAGTCTGTAGTAGAAGTTAGTTTTATAAAAGGGTCAGTCATTAAGAGATAAATTGGTTTCTCCACTATGATATATTTATTTGCTGAAGCAGACTCAGATCTCTGGTCCTACTGTTTGCTGAACTGTTTGATTTATGAAAATATAAAAGGCTTTTGACTGCCAGGTCACTAACAACCCATAAAGGAAGGCACAGATAATCTCTAAGGAGTCAATAGGACACTCAGGACAATGAATGTTCAGAAAGACAATCTGGCCTCTCCTGGAAGCCCATGTATTTTAGGCCCATTAATTTTTTTTTTTTTTTTTGTTAGGAAGCTCTGGGGTCTTTTGAACTGGCTAATATATCTAGTATGATATATCCCCAAAGGTGCATTGTATTCTATGATAGGTATGATCAGTGTGGAATACAGAGGTTTAAAGACTTTTTTGGCTCTTGAGGAGGCAACCTTTGTGGTAATCTACATCAGACAGAAGTATTTTCCTAACTACTGTTGCAACATGATGATTGAAGGAGAAGAAAATATCTACCCACATCCCAAAGTCTTTCACAACATCTTCATTTTGGAGTGGGGTTTTATCTATACTATAAACTGCATTGAGGGACTGTTTACCAGATGTGGCAGGTTTGCACCTTTTAACATTTAGTTTTAGCCTATTTTCTGTGAACTAGCTATGCACGTATGTAAGTTGTAGCTCCTGCATGTCAGAAAAGGATGTGGGGATAGCACTCAGTTTACAATAGTCTGCAAACTTTATTAAAGTATCTGGAAGTGTATTCACTGAAATAAGTTATATTAGTATACATTTCTCAGACATATTTATTTTTCTTTATCACTGTAGATCAGTAAATACATTTATCTATGCTTGTAATTGTATATCCATTCTCTCGGTGTTGGTACTGTGGCTTGCTAAGGTATGGCTCTAGTCTACCAATATTCTACATTTTTTATCAAGTTCACAACTGTTTTTTCCAATTATAAAGTACTGGAGAATCCCACTTTTACTACCTCTCTGCTGCTGTAGTCATGTTCTGTTTGGATGTGATGCAGCTATTTATAGTTACTGTTATTAACCTAGTTAGTTCAACTGTCACCATTATCTGTATTGCTGATGACCTTCTTATTGCATATATGAGCTATAATAAAAGCACACAATTACTATGCTCCCCTCATGCTCTATTTACATGTAATGGTGACCAAATACATTGACCACTAACCACTGACCAGATATTGTTTGTCATCATACTGCTTTCACTTACTATTTCCAGCAATTCCCTGTTTCCCCCAAAATAGCCCTTGATTCCCTTGGCTCAGTGGAATTGTTTTATCAACAAATTAAATGAGTGCCCAGGGAATGATACAGACTTTTGCTCTAACTTCCATCTATCCAGTTTAATACCTGTATAATGAAGAAATGAGGACGAAGGTTTGTTTTCTCTCTCTCTCTCTCTTACTGTGTGTGTGTGTGTGTGTATATTATATTTTTATTTATTTATTTATTTTACGTTTGTTGACCAGGTTAGTCTGACCGAGGTAAGTAGCTCTTTTTAGCAGAGGCCCGGGGAGAAAAGGTCCACAGTTTTACAATTTTAATGTTAACAGTGTCAGCGGGTTATAATGTATACATACAATGAAATACATTTTACCAGAAAAATAATAGTGGAAAAAACATAATAAGCATACATAGGAGACATTATTTGATATAAACATTTTCAGCAAACAGTGAAGAGAGTTCGTAGTGTAAGTAGTTATTTCATGGGATATGCGACATTAGGAATGGAGATCAGAGATGGAGAAGAAGAGTAATACTTTGAAGAGGTTTACGAGCTAAAAAGGTTTGAAGTTTTGGGGATTACATATGAATTAATGGGCTAGATCAGGGATGATGAGTGCAGAGGCAAGACCAGTGAGTTTGTAGGTATTCTCTAGTGGCAGTTTTGAATTGATTTGGATGTTTGAGGGACATGATTTCTAGTGGTAATTTGTATGGTAGGATTTTAGCTGTATAGGTTGCAGCTGATTTTAGTCTTAGGTTTGTATATTTGTAGTAGGTTAAGGTCAGAGCTATACAGCACTAAAAACTAAAATATAGATAGAGGTATAAAGTTAGGTATAAATACACACACACACACACACACACACACACACACACACACACACACACATGTCTGCCCTTGAGTGAGAAGATTTTTATGTGTGTGTGTGTGTGTGTGTGTGTGTGTGTGTGTGTGTGTGTGTGTCTATGTATAAACATAGATACATATATCAACTATACATACATACACATGCGCATGCAGACATTCAGATACAGTAGATAGTTGCAAAGATATATCATTCTTAACCCCATTCACCTTCCCATATACATTTTCTGGTCCTCTCCCACCATTACAGAGTACCATCTCTTACTTTCAGAACACCTCTTCTAGCCCACGCTCCACAGTGCTTATCCACCTCACCATCTTACTCCTCTTTCCTTTAACACACCACACTACACCATCATTAAATCCATTTCTTCTCCCATCTCTCAAGATACTCTATCCTACAATACTACAAGGCCCCACAAACACTCACTTGAACCCCAAGACCTACTCCACCCACTCGTACTCTCCATTCACCACCTACCATTCTCACTCAACTACAAGTTCAACATTCCTTTACCTCATCTACTCCAAACCTACCAAACCCCAGAGATCCCACCTCAAACTTCCTAAACACTTTTATAAATTCACCCCAGTCCTGCTCATACTCCTCTGATCCAACATTGAATCCAATCCAGGTCCCTCCCACCACATAACACCCATAACTTTTCCTGGCACTGCCACGCTCTCCTGTGCATTAATTAATGCCCAAAGCATCTCTAATAAACTCAATCCGATAAATACCTTCTTCTCAACTCACTCACCTGACATCACATCTGTCACTGAAACATGGCTCAAACAAAACAATCCTAATATTCAGCATCACTTCCCTCTTACAAATACCTCCAAGACACCAGACCTGGCAGTAGACAAGGTGGCGGCACTCTCATTCTTTATAAAAACAACCTTAAACCAACTATCATTGCACAAGCAAATGCCCCTTTAGATACTGAACCCAACTGGATTCTTCTAAAACTTCTTTCGCAGAAGATCACTCACTTTCTAATAGCAGTTGCCTACCTTTCTCCTCCAGCTTCTCTTCACAAATTTAAATCTATTATTCTTACTATCCCCTCAGCTGTTATTCTAGGTGATTTTAACATATACTATGTAGGTCCCCTGAGTACTGACATTGCTGAGTTAAACAGCAAAAGGTGGCAACTAGGGTTGCCACCTTCCGCTGTGGCTAAAACCGGACCAAAGCCACACCTCTCGCACTACCGGTAACCCCACCCATTCCCACCCACCTCCCACCCACTTTGCACCCATTTTATGACATCATAACGATGTCAGCTGATAGGAAACACCCTCTTTTTTCCATTCCTGATGCCTTTTTTTTTTGCCTATTTACTATGCTTTTCTGTAAAAAAGCATAGTAAATCCACTGATTTAAGAAACTCTGATAGTCTGGCTCTTTTTTGAAACAGAATACTGGAGTTTGTAAAGTGTTTTCCAGAGTATTGGACAATCAGTTTGATTTCCAGATAGTCCAAAAAAAATGAATAGGTGGTAACCCTAGTGGCAACCCTAGTTTTCAAAGGTTTGTGGATTGCTTCTACTGTCACTAGGGTTGTCACCTTTCACTGTGGCCAAAACTTGACCATGGCCACTCCCTTTGCATCTCCCATAACACTGCCTGTCGCCTCCCTTACCCATGCCCACTTTCTGCCCAGGCAGAAACTAGAGGCAGTATTATTCACTGAATGTTATGCTTTCTCTACTTGACATTTTATCACCTCAGGATAAGGTTATGATTATTTGATTTAGGCCACAGAGTTCTACATAACCTTCAGTTTTTTTGTAGGCCCTGACTTACTAATCTGCAGTAAAATCAGCCATACAAAGAATTTATTTATTTACTTATGTATGTATTTATTTATTTTTGTTGTTCTACACAGGACCAGTCCAGAGGCTCTCTTACCGGTGCCCTATCATGTCATTTATTACTGCAAAGGAAAGAGGTAACAATCTTCAAATCAAGTGAGAAACCCAAGACTTACTCATTCATGCTCAGGTACCTGATTGGCTCATTCTTTCCCACAGAGGCAAGAGTCTGGTATTTGAGAGTGGACCATTTTACTGGACCAGTGAAACTCCTGACCAATGCAAATCATTCCCAACTCAGCAACACTTGTCACAACACATTAACATTGTAAGTCTCCTCAAGTCAGTTCCACTTGTGATTGTCATTCCACTAGTGCACATCTCTAATAGAGCAGCCTGGGTGACCTCTCCCTCCCACAGATGGATGAATTGACATTGGATGCTCAAGCCCATCATCTACCATCCATCCCCTCCAATGCCCATGACACTATGTGGGTGAAGGATTTCATTTTTTTATATTTTTTAAACAGAAGCTAGCATTCCCTCTGACAAATTCTTATGTTTTTCTGGCGTTGTATAAATACTTGTCTTTTTTTGGCAACCTGCAAGAATCCAGAGTTATATTAACTGCAATAGTATCTTGATTAGTCAAGTTTGAATATTGTTTCTGAGACAAACTGCCATTTAACAGTCGACTATTAGAGCTTCAGCACCTTGAACCATTTCATGTGACCTTCCTTATTAGAATAAGTTGTAAGCAGAAATATTTGTTTTGCTACTATCTGTAAAAGACTTTAACCTGGTTTCAGTTATACACATTATATCCAAGTTGTATAGTTGTTCTAGCACAACTTACAGTTCATCTTTGTTGCAGTTGCTAAAAGTCTAAATTCATGATTACTAGGCCTTCAAGTTTGCATAATTTGCAGACACCTAGAAACGTTGACATAATTGAAGGGTTTTGTCATCAGAGATTTTAAGGTGAAATTCTATCCAGAAGTTGCTGTAGGTACTGATTTCCTCTTATTTTAAAATTTCAGTTTGGATGTAATAATGCAAGGATATTTAACATAAATACATTTGCTGGTTTATGTGTGGTATGTTAAGATACGGTCACAGAAGGATTACATATTATCAAGTGCCAACTACCAGTGATAGAATTTGTTTTGATATATGCTCACTGTGCTAATCACTGGGAGAGAAATGTGAAGAATGTATACTTATGTGTATGTGCATGGAATTACAACCAGCGTAGCAGATGTAGTAGTAAAAATGCATCAAATTTAGTTTGGTTAAAGACAATAGAAGTAAAACAACAGCAGCAAAATGGAACCATGATGGTAGCGTACTGTGCTGAAGGTAGTAATGGGAACAAGCAATGAAGGTGACTTGTAATGTTGTTACAATAAGGGGTTAATATAAAATACTTAACAGGTATTCACACTGAAAAAATGCAAGCATTAAATGTCATAGTACAAAGGTTAGATGATGGTTGATGTAGCTCAAATAAGAAGCAATTTCAACATGTGTTGTCTGCTGTGAATAAGAATTCATTACTCAGGTAAGATCAGGTTTAGCATTCAGTTAAGCACAGTGCTGTCTACTCAGAGGATTAAAGCTGCAGGATGTTAACAAGCTGATACCTGTAAGCCAGTCTCTTAACCAGACAGTGCATTGGGGAAAGCTGGGCCTAGTCTTCTCAATGGTCTCTTAGATTGTATGCCTAGTAACTACTTATGAATCTATGTCATGCTTTCAAAAGGATTGTCTTTGGATGTTAAAACTGACATTTCTGATGAGCAGTTCACCATCTGAGTGATATTCTGTTGCCTTTTCAAAATGCTCTTTAAGCCAGCATGGAATTTATGATAACTCTGCCGTATTTGACAACATTGAAATTCCTGACTGATAAATCTGGATTTATCTAGTTGCACAGGTGAAAGGGTAAGGTAGTCTAGTAAAAGGAGACTTAAGGTGTCCGGGTGATGTGGGCTAGCCAGAGATAGTGAAAGCGATCTTCACCTAGAGTTTCACTCAATTGAGGAGTGGGAAGCAACCATCATGACTCAGCAGAGTAGTTAGAATTGGAGAGAAAAAAGAATGGAAAGAAGACATGGCTGAGTGGGAAAGTGAGCCAATAAATTTATGGAACAATGGAAAAGTCCTTATATATTGCTAGTTGTGTACAAACGTAAATTGCAGGAGCACAAGATAACCTAATAAGAGCATACTGCATCCAGTGCATCATTAGAGATAAAAGAATTTACTGAAATCCGGAGAGCAGTAACATGAGTTCTGAACAAAAAGCTTAAGCCATATCTGAGCAAGCAGGCTGTCATTTAAGTGCTGCATTACCGTAAATTTAACACTGGTATAAATGCATTGTTGCTCTTAATCACTTACTGTAATTAAATTTAAACAAGGCAAATGCAATACCATTGTTAACCACTTACTTTCACTTGTTGTCAAGTTCAGTGTCAAAGGTATAACTGGACAAGGGTTGGAGGGTTGACATAATGGTTAAGTTGGT
This sequence comes from Protopterus annectens, assembly GCF_019279795.1. Classification (NCBI taxonomy): domain Eukaryota; kingdom Metazoa; phylum Chordata; order Ceratodontiformes; family Protopteridae; genus Protopterus; species Protopterus annectens. The sequence continues at coordinate 872,522,990 of NC_056729.1, forward strand.
TAAGGTGTTGACCTCATAGACACAAGGTCAAGGATTTTATTCTGATGTTTAGGATGGGAACTTTGGCTAGGCTTATAATGTCCCACATGGACAAATAGCCTATATTAACCTATGAACCTATGGACTGATGGCTGTTACTCTACACCTATAAGGTCTGGGTCAAACCTGAAAAGAGTTCTTGTAACAGTGCAATACTCATAACTTTTAGGATCATAGGATCATATGTTATTACTAGGCTATTGACCTGGAGGTCATTTTAAGCCTAGCCATTTCATCCCAATGTAATACCTTAGAAATGTTAATCAATACTCAAGATTGCATTTAGTAATGACTGCCCATGTCCAGGAGGGTTGTGGGTGCTATCCCTGGTAAGAATGTATGGTGCCATATCCACTCATTGAGGTTTCTCTTGAACAGTGTCATAGAGGTGCTCTCTGTTTCACATGAATTGGTAATCTGTTCCAAAGGCATGCCAGTCAGTGGGAGATAAATGTGTTCCTCCACCATGTCCTATTTAAGTTTCAGGCCATATATAGGTCCCTGGAACACGTAGCCCTAGTTCTGTTTGATTTAGGATATGCAGCAAGTTCATTAGGTTTCAGTCTTGGATTGCTCTGTAGGCCAGGGATAAGTCTCCCCTAAAAAGTCTATACAATACGGAGTATAGTGACAGGGACTTTAGTCGGTCTGTGTATGTCACATTCTGGAGCCCCTTTATCTTCTTTGTTAGAAACTTGTGAGGTCTGTCTAATTGCTGCACGTGCTTAGTATGGTACATGTTAAACTGGTGTTGTACTCAATTATGTACCGGATAAGTGCCGAGTATGGGGGTTATAACTTCTTTTGCTGTTGAGGTGATGACTTTACTAATCAAGTGTGCTACATACAAAGATTTCCATACTACAGTAGACACATGGTGGTCAAAGTTAAGGTCGCAGTCAACTTGTGATCCCAGGTCCTTTACAACTTCATGGGTACTTAGGGTATTGTTGCTGATTTGATAGTGTGAGGGGACATTGTTTGTGTTGAAGGGAGTGATGATGCATTTCTTTGCATTCAGTTTGAGATCATAAGTAATACACCAGTTGCTGGTCTGCGTGAAATCCTCCTGGAGTATACTGACATCATTTGGGGATTCAATGACTGCATCTAGTTTGCAGTCGTCTGAAAATTTGATAAGCCAAAACCCCTTGGTTTTGACCTGAAATTTTGAGAAGTATATACCAAACAGTAAGGGACCCAGCACTGACCCCTGTGGCACCCCACTGGTAACAGGTCTGCTGGTTTATGTGGAGTCACCCACTTTGATAGTGTGTGTCTGGTTTGTGAGCCAGTTGGCAACCCATCTTACATCGAAGGGGTTTACATTCAGTTTGCTAAGTTTACCGGTAATACCTGAATGTGGGATTGCGTCAAAAGCCTTTGCCAGGTCATGGTATGCTGTGCACAAAGATTTGCCCTTGTCAATGGCCTTGGTCACATTTTCAAAGAAATCCACCAAATTTAACAGGCAGGATCTGCCCTTCATGAAGCCAAAATTGGGTATGATCCAAACTTTGGAGGTCACCTATGTCTTTATTTATGAGATCCATAATGATACGTTCCATGGCCTTACAGATGAGACTGGTCAGGTTTATGGGTCTGTAATTCCCTGGGTCTGTTGCTTGGCCACATCTGTGGGGGGGGATAATTGTTGCTGTTCTCCATTCCACAGGAACAATGCCTGTAGTTAGGCTATGACTGAAAAGGGTACTTAGTGGTGATGCTATCTTTGTGGGGTCAGTGTGTGTGATACCATTGGACACTAGTTCTGCACATGCTTGGGTACTACTCTTTAGGTTACATAGCTATAAAAGGCCTTATGGTTATCCTTGGCTGTACTTTCTAAGTTTCTCTCAAAGGAGCCGTTGCAGGATTTGACAAGTTGTCTTATTTGATTGTTGATGATGAAGAGGGTGCTTTTCCATTGTTGGGGCCTTGCCTTTGTTTTGTTGCACAGTAACTTTTTCCATTTATTGTAAAGTTTGTTGATGATGGATGTCCACCATGGCAGCTACTTTTTACTTGGGGCTCTGGCTTTGATTCTTTCTGGTACAGCTGAGTTTATACACTTATACAAGTGATTGTACAGGGCTTTGGTGTAAGCTTTGGTGCAGTTGCCACTTCCAGCTTGGGGTGGGGCTTGAAATGCATTTATACCTTCACCTAGGAGGGTATAGTTTGCCTTGATGAAGGTTTTTTAGTCTAATTTCACCCTTTGTGAGTTCTGGTGTTAGTGCCAGCTCGAATGTGTTTGCTCCCCTTTTCAGGGTATGGATAATTTGTTCCAGGGCATTTGAATTAACAAAGTCAAGGAACTTTTGTGCTAGTGAGTTAGGGCTAGCGTAGGTTTCCCAGCTGATGGTGGGATAATTGAAATCCTCCATAACCAGTGTGTTTGGTAAAATTTGAATTGTCTCCAGTTTGATCAAATAGGCTTCATGGACATCATGACCCATGGAGGGTGATCTATAACTGACTATAACTTGAATGGGGGTCTTACTCACAGTAACCTGGACCTGGAGTAACTCTATGGAGTTGTTCAGTCTAACTAGATTGGAGGTGAATTCATCTCTAATATAAATTGAAACATTGCCTCCTTTGGTTTTCACATGTTCATTCTGCAGTCTAATGGTGTGGAAGGCATTGTAGCCTTGCAAGACCGGGGTACTCTCTGAGGCCTTGAACCAGGTTTCTGTTACTGCATAGACATCTACATCTTTTAGTGACAGAACTGCTTCCAGGGAGTGCAGTTTTTGGTTTAAGCTGCTAGCATTTAGCAGCATAATCCTTATTTTGTTCTGGTTGGTTAATTTCATGTCATTAATGTTTTTAAGACCTTGCCTAAAAAAGGCACTATTAGGAGCACTTTGCCAGCAGTAGAAAGCCTAAAGGTGACAGGTGCAAACCGTCTCTGGAAAAGCAGCAAGGTTTGTCAACCATGGCTTCCCAGGCTGACAGGACCCGGATCACCCTTTGAATGACACCAAAAACTAAGCCAGTTATTGAAATCAATCATTTTTTGTTTATACGATGGCATCATTTTAGGTGAGGGTAGTTTGCTGCTCCAGGCTAGGGACATACCTGCCTGGGACACATACTCAGAGAATGCAACCATGTCTCCCTTCATATAGTCCAGTCAGGTAAGTCTCAGGTCATTCACACCAACATGAACTATGACAGAGTCATAACGGTATTTGTTGCTGAGAGACCTGAGTGCATGCGTGATCTGACGAATCCTGGCACCAGACAGGCAACTGACCTTGACTTTCTCCTTCTACAACCTGGTGAATGGGACATCTGTGTGTCTCACTATTGAGTCCCCAATGACAAGAAAATTTGGTTTTTGAGTGTTAAGCTTTACTGCCTTGGTGGGTGAGACACTAGTGTTGCTATGTTTCATGGGTGCTGTGGGGACTGTGTTTGTTGCAGCAGTCTTGTGTTTTGGAGGTCTCTGGTGTTTTGGTAGGTTTTTTAAGAGGACCTTCACGTATGTGGATTTACGTGTTTGACACATTCTATGTGTATGAGTAGTGGTACCATGTGCATATGTAGTGGTGGGTGAGTTGACAACCTTCTCTGTGTTACTGTTATGAGTGAGAGAGAGCATAGATTCTAGATTATTGGTGCAAATACATCTCTCACACTCTTTACTAGAGCGTGTTATTAGTAAAGGGTTGTCTGTGTACATGAGGCAATTGCTACTCTGCATTAAGAGACCCAAGTCAACAAGGTTGGCAGAAGAAACAAGGGTAGCCCAACTGTCCATAATGCTATGTTTAAGACTGTTGTCACTAGGGTTGGCTATTCAGAATTGATGACAGAGGAGCTTGGTGGATGGATATTTCTTCCTGGGTTTTAGGGAAAATGTATGAATTTAATTGTCCGTCTTTGATGCACAACTGCGTGGTAGTGGGTGCTGCTGACAGATGTGCAAGCAAGCAGATGCCTGCTCAAATGCAGGGCGTGAATGCCAAAAGCTAAAAACTTGAAAAAATTTTAAAAAAGATTCAAAATACCAATGAGGATGCTTATTCCAAGCCCTAGACCAGCCTCCCTTTACCAGACAGGTCCCAGTCAGCACAATTCTCTCACAAAAGTGCAGATAGCCCTTTTCCAATCCAAGATGACCTGAAAAATGTGGTCAGAACAAACAACCACTACAAACAGTTCAGGAAGCAACAAGCCTGTATGTCGATTATGCTACAGCTACTACCTACCCTAGTTTCAGTGGGAAACACTAGAGAATGTTTAAAACAGCAGAAAAATAGCAGTGAGACTGCTAATAACCAATACTAAAATAAAACGGAACTAGGCCTCCAATGTACAATTGGCTATAACCTAACATCATCATCTGAGTAGCAAGATGTGTAAAATAAAATATGAAATTAAAGTTCAGGGAACATTCCAAAGGGTCTATTACCATTAACTAAAATGCAGTTCCTCAGATGTATGGCCTTTGTCACACCTACTAAAACAACTACATCAGTTTTGGAACTGTAGTGGCATTTTACTTATCTGCTATTCAGCAAATGGCATGTCCTGAAGTGTGATGTCCCTTATTCCACATATCCAGTATTTTTTTTTTTTTTTAAGTAGCTGTGCTGCAAAACTGCAGCAGTGCAGCTATTTCTTTTACCATTGCAAGGCTTTTTCTCATTGCTGTATGACAATGGAGTTAGTATACATAAGTAATGGGAGGGGGTAAAGGAATGCATCACACTCTTCAGCTAGTTTGTAGCTGTCATCACTTTTCTACCTTAAAGACTGTCAGTAATATATACTGCTGTGCCAATACCATAGATTGTGAAATAGAACAAAATAGTATAGAACTTGTGATTTGTTTTTCTAAACTCACAGATCACGGACAATGTCACTACATTCCTTTACATTCATTTTGTACATATGCCTTTTAGAATACATGTCAAACTAAGGCCGACTTTACCTAATGTGGTAGTTATCCATCTAAAAGTTAAGAACACCATTCGTCAATGGTACAGTAAAATCAAATGTCCTCATTAATCTAAATACAAAGTAATACTTTGGACCACTTTTGCCACTTAGGTTACACAACAAATAAACATCTAGACATTTAGAACTTTACAGACCTCAAATTTTACAACATTTCTGCCTGCAGCCTGCTGGCACTCTTAAAAAAGCCTTTACAAGTTAATGTTTCATTTAAAGCATTCATAACTCCAACCGTCTCAGTACCATGAAGCAGCTTCTACAAGTCACAAAAGTCTTGCTATCCTTGTTAATGTTAGCTTGCAACTTAGGGAGACATAGTAAACTCAAAATACTAGTTTTTGTTAAACATTAACAAGCCTTTAGTACTGTAAAACTTTACTCTAGTTCTGATTTTTATTATTGGCCCTATTGTAGTTCATTGAGTAGCAGGAAGGCTAAAAATAATAACATTTGGGAAAAACCCAATTCCCATGAATTACCACATCGATGGTAGTCCACTAAACACAGAAGGCTTTATAAGAGATCTGGGAACACAGGTTGACAGCAACCTCCCTTTTGACCACCACACTGCCATTGTGGTCAGAAAGTCTTTCTATATGGCACATCTCATTACTAAGGGTTTTGCATCCAGGAAAAATGAGGTAATTGTCTCTGTCTACTCTACCTTCATTAAGCCAATCATCGAGTACAATTCCCCATTTGGCATGTACCTCACTAGACACCTGCAACAACTGGAGAGGCCGCAAAAGTACCTCACAAAGAGGATCCTAGGCCTTAAACACTTGTTCTATATGGACAGACTCAAAAAAACTCCAACTATTCTCTGTCTCTTATCACCTACTTAGAGGCGATCTTTGCTTGACTTACAAAGCCATGTCTGACCCAGCTCTGTTAGAAATATTACATCTAAAGAAATCTAAATCCCTCCACACCACATGCTCCAGAGACCTCAACCTCATTACCACAATCAACAGAACAAGCTGGAAGGACAGGTTCATAACCCAGAGGCTGCCCATGCTATGGAATAGACTTCCCATACATGTCAAACAGAGCACCTCACTGGCCCTCTTCAAGATAAATCTTGATGAGTGGATGGGTAATAGAAAATTCACTCCGGGGATCACTCCAGTGGCTCTACATGACAGATGCACTGGGAACTAAGGTTGGGTGGCACGATGCCAGGGTAATCCTATGGGTTATGTTTCTAAAGGCTCCAGGGCTATTAGCCTAGTACACACCTATGAACCTATAAAACAATAAACCTTGTCTTGTGACTTGCATGACTGCACATAACTCGAGTGTCCTGTAAAGTGATATGCAGGATTAGCCTAACCTCATTTTACATTAATGATTTACTTCAAAACTTTTGAGGGACTCTCTGTGCAAAAACATATGAAATCAACTGCCTTAAGCTAACTGATATAAAGTTTATAAAAATGTTTACACCTTCCAAGAGTGGTTTGCCTACGTTCTTATTAAAGAAACTTATACAGTACATTTTACATCTTATGCTGAAGACAGTGCTTATTAAATATCTTTTTTTAGTCACTCAGTCACAGTTGTCACAGACCGATTTTTATGTGTGTGTGTGTGTGTGTGTGTGTGTGTGTGTGTGTGTGTGTGTGCATGACAGTCAATTGAAATAACACCTACTACTGATTACAAATAAAACAATCAAACCACTACTCATCACATCTCTCTCATAGAATTTAATATTGGTCCAGCAGTGCGAAGTTCACAGTTCTACACTTATCAGGCCTCCCGTAACTCTGAGATGAATTTTAGCATGGGTCCAGAAGTGTGGCACGATCATTACATTTGAGTGCATGTTCCTCTATCTATCAACTGATCTGATTGTCCATTGATCTATCTATCTATCAATTTGTCTGCCTATCTATCTATCTATTTGTATATTCTATGGGTCCCATTATAGGAGGTTTAATGTATTTTACAGTGAAGACTCAAGCTTGTCTGTGTTTTTATTGCAGTTTTTATTAATTTTTTGTCTGTGCATAGATAGATATATGGATGCAGTGTGTTTTGTCCAATACTCATACAAGTGAACAGCTTTCCCACTAATTATAATGATTGAATGTAGGTAAGGTCAAAATACATTATGTGGTATTGATTGTTTTAATGATCTGAAGTTAACTGTGTATTTTACTTGGGTCTATATTAGAACATCGACTTTTTAAAATGTCGAATGTTCTAATATCGACCACTATTCAGCGAATACTGATAACATTGAACATACAAAACACATACTGTTCCGACACACATACACACAACACAAACACACCAAACAAACAGCAATCCACACATATACACCTAAAATCCTACATCTAACCCTATACTAAACTGTACACACACCACTAGCTATCCACTTACCTTAACCCAAACCCTAAGGTCCGTCACTATCGCACACTCACCTCACTTGTGCCCTAACCCTAACTCACCTACCCTGCCCTAACCCTCATGCCCACACAACTGCACACTTACCTGACCCATGCCGTAACTCACCTACCCCGCACCCTAACCCTCACGTCCACACAATCACACACTTACCTGATCCCGACCCGTAACATTCCACCACAATGCTGAACATAGCAAAGCCAGAGGAACGGCCAACCAAACTCCTTCCCTAGGAAGAAATTCGGTGTTCTGCAGCTTCACTGTTTTCAACCTTCTCTGAATAGGGGTCAATATTAGAACATTCGAAGTTTGAAACTTCGATGTTCTAATATAGACCCATTTTACTTTTTATGTTTTTTTTTTTTTTTTTGGTGGTGGGTGCTTTTTCTACTGGGTTGGTAGGGTTATGCTATGTTGCTTGTTGAGAATCACTTATTTTCAGAGATTTCTCTCCTCTTTGTGTTGGTGCTTTTATGGAGGTGAAATATTTAAGTTACAGGGTGTGGGGTTGCAGTTTTCCACCCTGCAAAAAACTTTTTTTTCTATAGTTTTGTTTCCAATGTTGCTTGTGTTTGATGTTTTTGGTTCAGTATTTTTATGTTCGTTGTTCTGAGTGCTCAATGTTTGTTGATATAATGCATACACATAGGATCATAGGATCATTGGAAGTTACTGGGCTATTGGCCCTGAGACCCTTACAAGTCTAGCCAGTTTAGCCCATGTTCCAACAAGTCAGCATCCTATGCTACTATCAAGCAGTGACACAGGTGGAATCCCAGGGGTGTATTTTCTGTTACCCATCCAGTTCTCGAGGTTGTGCTTAAAAAGGTTTAATGAGGTACTCTGATTTACATGGAGAGGGAGTCTATTCCACAAAAGGGGGAGTCTCTGGGACACAAATCTGTCCTGCCAAGTCCTACTGATGTCACAGACTAAGTTGAGGTCACGTGTGCAGTTTACTCGAGTGGAGCTTGACTTGTGGATATGCAGCAGTCCCATCAGGACAGGGTCTGAGATTGCTTTGTATGCCAGATAGAGGTCACCTCTGAGGAATCTGTAAGAGACTGAGTAGAGGGACAGATCTTTTAGCTTATCTGTGTAGGGTAGATGTTTGAGGCCCTAGATTCTCCGAGTGAGGAACCTCTGTGGTCTCTCCAGCTGCTGCATGTGCTTTGTGATGTACATGCCAAAAGGGGCATTGTACTCAATAATGGTTCTTATAAGGGAAGAATACAGGGATGTTATGACCACCTTGTCCCTGGATGAGATAGCCTTACTAATGAGGTGTACCATGTAGAAAGCTTTCTGTACATCGTATGCAATATGGTGGTTAAAAGTCAGTTTGCTATCAACCTGGGTTCCCAAGTCCCTCATGACTGATTACATGCATAGTGCCTTATTATCAATATGATAATTTGTGGGGATGTCATTCTTCCCAAAAGGGATGATGATGCATTTTTTGGCATTCAGTTTGAGGCCATGTTTCTGGCACCAGTCATTTGTTTGGGTGAGACCCTCTTGGAGGATGTCCACATCACTAGGGGAATTTATATACATGCCTATACACTTGTTATTACAGTTACAGTAATCTTTTCTAAGTCAGTAATGGCCCCTGTTGCATGTTGTATATTGCCTAGGCCAAATTCAATGTTTGGAGGCATGCAGTAGGAACAACTTCCTCAATGTACTCTTAGAAGGGATCCAAGAAAATTAGCAAATGCAAATTACTCAAAGTATAATAAGTAAAACATTAAAAATGTTCTGAGTCAATGCTTTCTAAAGCCGGTTATGCCATCCTTGTATACTTCACCATGCACGGATGGATGTAATACTATCTAGAAGATTGTCTTTTGTTATTTAACATACTTAACTAGTGAAGAAGTGAAATGCAGTTTATTTTAAAAAAATCAGTGTGTCAACAAATAAATGTCCATGAAAGCTTTATTCTAGATACTAAGAATAAAGGAAAATCACTCAAGATATATCAGGTACATGTGAAAGGCAGTAAATAAGGCATAGACTAAAATATTTAAAGTGTGTATATCAGAAAAAAAATCCTGCTTATGCAACAAATTGAAATGCCCTTTGTTTTCCTCTTTTCTCATTTTTAGAGATTTGCAATTATTTTACACTTTCAGAAACAAAGCAGTTTGCTACCAATTTATTAAAATAGCTATGATGTCAAAATTACCACATTCACACGAGCAACAACAACTATAAGCATAATCATTAAACAGGGACTAGTAATTGATTACTTTTGTCAGAAGACATCATTGTAATCACGGTTTGAGAGACATTACTGGAATGCTAATTTAGAACCTGAAGAAAAGCACAACAGAAACGGCACTATGGCTATCATCTTAAAACAAAACAAAAAATAAAAACTAACTGTTGAAATTTGCATTTGCAATGTTTTAATTATTCCATGGAAAACATTACTAATTTTCCAAAGACAACCTTTGCACATCTGTTTTATAGCTGCATGTTAATGTGTGAAGAAAGGCTTAATTAAGAGTTTGCAGAAGACAGAGACAGAACTTGATTAGAAAGATAAACAAATGATTCTCCTAACGTTTGTGAATCTTGAGAATGTGTGTACAAATGTGTGTTTGTGTATGCTTGTGTGTTAAGTGTTTGTGTGTGTGTGTGTGTGTGTGTGTGTGTGTGTGTGTGTGTGTGTGTGTGTGTGTGTATGTGTGCATGTGTGTGCGTGTGTGTGTGTGCATGTGTGTGTGTGTGTGTGTGTGTGTATTTCTTTGCACACATGTGCATGGGCTTACATTTATATTGCATATACATGTGTAAAGAAGAGTTTAACACTCTATGTGCTAGAAGCTTTGAATTATCCAAGGGAAATTAACAAAGCAAGAAACAATCATATTTTTAGAAAGCAAATACCTACATCCATAAATGAGCAAAAAGATAAACTGCAACACAAAAAGATTCATTCATAAAAGCAGAGGAGGACACTGGAGAGGGGATGCAGGCTCTATCAAGTACCTTCTCCAAAGCAGCATGTACTAGTAGTGTGGAGGAAATAAATCCCCGATGATGGCCCAGCTATCCCAAGTTTGAAGAGCAGTTTGGGCGTTTCACAACACAGGCAAGGAGGATGGGTATCTCCATCCTGTGGGGTGAATGGGTGTGTGCCTTCTGTCACACTTTTGTGGTCCATCCTTGGTGGAGCTTGGATACACATGAGGAAGGTTCTGCCACAAGGGGACAGGGCTGCAGCTACATAGTATGTGGAAGTATGGATGATATGATAGAATAAGCAACTTCCCCCTAGGATAGTATGGGTTCATCTAGGGGTGTACCCATAGGAGAGAAAGTACTCATTGGTAGCAGTATGATGCTGCCCAAGAAGCCTCAGACCCCTCAATGGTCCCAAATATGGGTGTTAGCCCACAGGTAGCTTCTCAGATTAAGTGATGTTATATTGAATGGAACTAGTACCAGAGAAAAAACATTTTTTTTCTTTTGTATCTTTCTTTCCTTCCGACAGCTGACCATCAGTTACCACTAGGTCCTCTCCTTGTTCATTTGGTTTACCAGGCCTGCCTTAGCCTCCCCAGGTTCAACCTAAGAAATGTCCAGGGCCAGTGATGAGATCAAGGAAACCAGTGTCATACTGCTACAGAGGAGTGTGCTTTAACTTCCAACAATCTGCAGCAGGTTTGTGAGCCCCACATTTGCTGCTTTTAGGAGGTGCATGTGCAACTTCCTGACTAAGGAGTACATTCCTTGCAGGGCAAAGCCTGCCAAGTTCTTAATGCTGCTATTACCAATGTCAGCCATTCACTCCCATCTCCCCTCATATAGCACCTCAGTACGGCCTCTCCAGCACCCATTCAGCTAGCTGAGTACAGGTTGTACACAATAGGGCTTTATCCCTCTGCACCAAGGAGTTCCTCAAAAAACAAAAAACTTTTAAAAGTTATGTGGGGGACAAGTCCACCACATTCACCCACAATTTCTGAAGATATAATAAACTCCAAGGTCTGAAAAACTCACTGAAAAATACTTCATCCATGGAAACTCTATAAAGTATGCAGAAATGTTGACTAAGTTGACATTTTATTCAGTGCAATTATACTAGTCACCTCTGCTTTCAGAGATGTGGTTTTAGTAAACTAACAAGTAACTTTCAAAATATCTAGGATGGGGCTTGACAATGAGGCTGCATGTTTTGGAAATGAATAATGACATTACAGTATGATATGTGCTGAAATTCACATCATATTGCTGTTGTAAGTGACACTAAGTCGCTCTTGACTCTTTGTGACCCAATGCATATCATCCAGAACACTATTCTGTCTAAAGACAGATAATTAATAACAGAGGGGCATCTATTACTGTAGTCATTGTATCAATTTATTGCATTTCTGGTCTATCGCTTTGACAGTGCCCTTAGACCTTGTAAAGCATGATGTCTTTTCTAATAGGTTCATAGGTTCATAGGTTGGTACTAGGCTATCGGCCCTAGGGCCTATACAAGCCTAGGCATAGCAATTCCCTGGCTATTTCTTCACACATTATTTACTTCCTTGGACCCCTGTCTAGCAGGGTGACTGGCGTGATCCCCAGGGTAAATTTCCTTTCACCCATCTAGTCATAAAGGTTCCTTCTGAAGAGGTGCAAAGAGGCGCTCAGCTTGACATGTATGGGCAGACTATTCCAGAGTCTGGGGAGTCTCTGGGTCAGGAACCTATCCCTCCAACATGTTTTGTTTATTGTGATGACAAGATTTAGATCCCTGGAGTGTGTGGCTCTGAGGGATTGGGATTTCTTTAAGTGTAGCATGTCCAACAGCTCTGGGTTTGACATGGCCTTGTATGTTAAGCAGAGATTGCCTCGGAGTAGATGATATGTGACAGAGTATAGCCGGAGTTTTTTAAGGTGGTCTGCATAGGGCATCTGCTTTAGGCCTGTGATTCTTTCAGTGAGGTATTTCTGCGGCCTTTACAGTTGTTGCAGATGTCTTGAGAGGTACATACCAAATGGGAAGTTGTATTCTATAATGGGTCTAATGGGGGATGAGTACAGTGGGACAATGACCTCCTTTTTTCTGGATGAAAAGCTCTTAGTGATGAGGTGTGCCACATAGAAGGATTTCCAGACTGTTGTGGCAATGTGGTTATTGAAGGTGAGACCACTGTCCACCTGTGTCCCTAAGTCTCTTATCACTCTTTCGGTGTTTAGTGTACTGCCACCTATGTGATAATTCATGGGTACATGTTTTTTCCCAAAGGGGATAACTATACATTTCTTGGCATTAAGCTTGAGCCCATGGCTCTGGCACCAAGCATCTGTTTCTGTAAGGCCCTTTTGTATAGTATCGACATCATTTGGGGATTCAATAATGGCTCCCAGTTTGCAGTCATCTGCGAACTTTGTTAGCCAGAGTCCCTTTCTCTTAATCTTATGCCATTTAAGTTTTGTCTTCTCCAATAAAAATCAGTTTATTTTCAGGCAGTCCATAGTATACTCAACATTCTTTGCCAATAACATAATCTAAAGTCACTGATTTTCTTCCTGTCTTATTTCTTCATTATCCAACTTGCATAACCATATGAAATTACTAAAAATATGATAGTATAGACTAGTCAAATACTATGCAAAGATCCTTACGTTTTAAAAGCTTAACTAAATCCTTTATGAATATACTTCCAAGAGAAATTCAACATCTGATTTCTTGATTGCTTGTCATTTTATTTTTGATTATAGATCTAAGCAGGCTGAAAAAGGGTTATGTTTCTATTTCTTCTCCATCAAGATTAAATGTATTGCTTTTACCAGTTGCTAAGTTCTGTGTCTTCTAAATATGTATTGGCTGCTTCTAGTAGCATCTTTGTCTTTCAATTAATTTCCAATAATACTCCTCAAGTTAAAGTTGCGCACTATTTTGCAAAAAAATAAAAACTATAATATGTTCTTTTTTTCACTGTTTACTGAGTTTTTCTCTGTAACAACACAAAACGACTTCATGTTAAGGATTAGGTACTGATTTACATGCAACTGCAATGCATCTTGGGTAAGCAGCAGCAACTTGCTTATCTAGGAGAACAACTTCTTAGAGATAATTGTTTATTGCAATCAAGATGAAAATAAGAATTACAATCTGTGCTGTCCCTATGCTTGGTACACTCTTTGCTGTGCATCAAATTGCCTTTACAAATTTAGGTGCTGTTAATACATACTAGCGAAAAAAAAAACACACGGAAGGCAGCCAGTGCTCAGAAAAGTAGATTCAGCATATTTCACTTTTAAGCCTCTAGGTAGTTTCATAAAATGAGTCAGCTTTACAAATGACATTTTCCGGTTGAATACTGTCCCTGTAAGGTAGACCCTTCAGCAAAGCTTCAAAATACAGAAAAGCAAGAAAAAATGAACATAAATTATGTACTTGTCAAAGCATTAGATGTCTCTGTTCTCTGAGTGAACACTGGAACAGCAAGACTGGTGCCTTTGGTCCTATCTTGTGAAAACAATGAACTCCCCATAAGCTTGAGCTCCTTCCTACCCATAATCACTCCCTCTCGGTGAATCTTCCAGATGGAATATGCCCCTGTTTTAGACTACTAGCTCCATAGATAAACCTGAGACATTGTACACCCTCCAAATGATCTCAATAGCTCTTTCAAGAAAGGACAATTTGGAGGGGGATGGTGGGCAGGTTGTTCCAGCATCTGAACAGACACCAGAGAAATTTAATGTTCTGGTAAGCGCATAGCATACATATTTCTCAGGTCGTGTCCAAACATTGGAACAGCAGGACATATTCCACAGCTAATGTGTGTGGCCTATATCAGTAAGCCTTTCAATATGTTTATTCCAAAGAATGCCATTGCTCTAGAGATAGAGTCAAGATTGTAATGGCCACTGGTCTAATATCCTGGAGTTGAAAGTTTCTGAGAAAGGCACTTGACAAGGGTTGACCCTTAACAACATGTGCTTTAGGGAAAAAGGCAAGTCCTTGCCTGCCTTGTCATAGTAGAATGAGATGCAGTCTATAATCCAGTTTGCTATTGTAATCTTGGATATCTATGTCAAGCAAAGTTCTTCATTAGCACTCTTCAAGAAAAATCTTGATGAGTGGATGGGAAATAGGAAATACACCTCGGGTTCACTTCTGTGTCTCTGCTCATCAGTGGCACGGGAAAATAACTTTCTTGGGTGGCGTAAGCCAGAGAACCTTGTTGGCTAGGCTTGCATAGGCCCTTGGGCTAATAGCCTAGTACCTACCTATGAACCTATGAACCAAATCTTGTGAGTCAGTTTGACTGTGGAAATACTAACACAATGTTGTTCATCTTTAATAAATGCTTCAGTATGACCCAAATAAAATCATAGTTGCCTGTGAACATCCAAACGGTGCAAAACATACTCCCCTTTATTGCAGTACTTAAGAAAAAATGCAGGCAAATGAATATACTGGTTCAAATTAGTCTGTAATGCTACTTTATGTAGAAAAAAATGGTTTGGTTGTATGAGAAATCCTGTCCTGGTGGAAAACAATATGAGGAAATTGTAAAGACAAGCATGCAACTCTGAAATATGTCTTGCTGAAGTTATGGACACCAGAAACACTGTCTTCCAAGAAAGGAATTTAACATCCACTGAGCTGGATAGTTCAAAGGGAAGTTTTGTAAAAGATTTAAATACACATTTAGGTCAGAAGCAAGCGCTGGTCTAGTTGAGGGAAACTTCAAATGGAAAATTCCTTTAAGAAAAGCTTGACAAGACCTATGTGCAGCCAATGGATGGTTTGAAAAACAGTCATGAAAAGACTAAGATAGCTACCAAGTGAACTTTAATAGAAGAAAGAAATCAGAGAAGCTAGTTCCTTTGTTGTATAACTTAGGAAGATTAAAATGTCCTCTTATGTTGCAGATGTTGGGGAGAGGTTTCTGTTCTGGTCCCTCACAGAAAACTTTTTCCATTTATTATTGTAAATCTTTTTGCTGGAATTCTTTTGAGAGGCTTTAATATGGTCCACCACCTCCAGAGAAAACTAAGGATTCCTGGCCATCATGAGAACTGAAGAAATCAAGTAATTAAACAGAGTAATTGAATATCTGGGTAACGCATCCTCCAAGATGGATTTGACAGGAGAGCGAGGCTCAATGGAAGAAATAAAAGACTCTTCTTTAGATGAGGTCAAAGCAAGAGGAACAAAGTCGGATGAGGCCAGAATGGTACTATGAGAATGAGCTTGGCTTTGCACTCCATAGCTTTTTGCATGAGTCTCAGAATTAGCAGAAGAGAGGGAAAGGAGGGGAGACCATGGGGTAGATTCTGGGAGAATGTGTCTCTTGGTGACTGTCCTTTTGGAGGAACCATGCTGAAAAAGAAAGAACACTTGATTTTGAATGACAAAACAAAAAGATAACAGCAAGGCAGTCTCCATTTCTTGAATATGCTACTCGCCAATCTGACATTAAGAGACCATTCATGGAAAAGCAGAATTTATCTACACAGTTTGTTCACAAACATGTTGGAGATCCCCAGTATGTGCATTGCTATATGAAAGTAGCACAAAGTTGGTGACCATTCCCACACTCTCATTGCTTCTTTGCACATAAGATAAGATTGGGTTCTACCTTGCTTCTTGATGTACCATATTACTGCCATGTTCTCTGACTGTATATTATTGCATCCCAGAGGAACATGTCCTGAAATGTTAGCAATGCTTGGTGGACAGCCCTCTTAACAAGAATACTGCTATGCAAAGAAGCTTCTACTGTAGCCCATGATCCTTGTACCATCTAGTACATGAAGTGCTCCTGCACCCAAGGGAAGATGCATCCATGGTTACGTTTGCCTTGGCAATCAGCTAGGCAAATGGAGATCCGATTCAAATTCAGTGGATCAATCCACTATTGTAGCATTTTCCTGACTGCCTTTGGCAATGTGAAGAAGTGATATATTCTTTGATAAGTTTGATTTCACTGGGTTCGAAGCACCCACTGCAGTATCCTCATAATGAGCCTGTCACAAGGGACCATTTGATCAAAGCAGCCATTAAACCTAATGTGGCATCCATCCTCTGGGCCAGTAATCCTGGATCCTCAAGCCTCAACACTGATACCAGTGAGGGGTGTTCGCTTAGGACAGAAAGAGATACATACAGTATGTCCAGATGCAGCTCTCTGTGCCAAGCACAATTTTCAGGGCTGGGTTCCCCCTCTCTCACCAGGCCCTAAATAAGACTCCACACTGACCACAGCTGCAGAGTTGAGCCCTCAGCTAAGTGTTCCAAGCCAAGTCCTCCACCACCCTCTTTGTGAAACCAATGCTTTGAAAAACACCCCGGAGTCGACCAATAAGCGAAACAGTTCCAAAAGACAACTCTCCAAGTCTTTAAAATGCTGGTTTAATCCACATAACGCCAACCGGAACAGAAACTGTAACATCCACAGAAACAGGAACAAAAGAACTTACATATAGCTCAACGGACAAACAAAAACGCTAAGTGCAGTTTAGCGCTTTCAACCAATTCACTATGGTCTTCTTCAGAACTGCATGTAAAAGCATTCAATTCATTTAAATTAACTTTTTGGCGCCAAAAAATGTGTGACGTGTCTTAAAGGTACTACATTAAAATCTAATTGCAGCATACATTGTTTGCAACGAAAATTGATTCTGACACCATGGTAGTTAATTCATAAACATCTCATATAAACACGCAAATTGTAAATCATAAGTTTGCTCAGAATTTGCTTAAAACAGTTCAAGGATTGGTGAGCGGACTTGATCAAACCAATATATGTAATATAAAATATGATATAAATAATATCAAAATCAACAACACAAAATAATTGAAATGTCAAACAGTCGATGCTATAATACCTCATAAAAACCTCATAAAGACCTTATAAGAATATATAGTAATGTCTTAAAATAGTGTTACATAAAATTGCTA
This sequence comes from Protopterus annectens, assembly GCF_019279795.1. Lineage (NCBI taxonomy): Eukaryota > Metazoa > Chordata > Ceratodontiformes > Protopteridae > Protopterus > Protopterus annectens. The sequence continues at coordinate 872,540,337 of NC_056729.1, forward strand.
TAAAATAGAAACAGTGCATATGTAATTACTATTACAAAAATGTATATGACAAAAACATATAAGTAAAAAACGTGTATCTATAAAAATAATAATAATAAATGTATATCTAAAAAAAATAATATATATCTAAAGAAATATTTTAAATATATTGAAAATGTTTCCAACAATGTCAAAATATGTGTGGAGTGTGTATGTATATCTCAACTTTGGAGTGTGACTGGGCTGCCACATATACAATTATCACTAATATTCACATATGGATGGTAAAATATGAATTCATAAGCTAATACATTCTAAGTAAGGAGACTTTTAATAGAAATGCTGTCGTTCAATCCTGGTGGTGTGGTCGCATCCAAAAATAGTTGCCACCAACTTTCCCTAAATGCTATAAGAGCTTTAATGTCACCACCCCTAGGATTGTTCGGAATTACTTCCAATATTAGAAATTTAAACATGTGTGTGTCACCTAACTGTTGTACATGTCTAGATAAAGCATTAGTAAAATCCTTCACCCTAATGCTATATAAATGATTGTAAATACGCTTTTTTATGCATCGTTCAGTACGTCCCACATAAAAAGCCTCACAGGAATCGCATTTGGCTAAATAAATAACCTGTCGTGTGTTGCAATTTCCCTTTTTACATTTTATTATACTTTTATGTCCATTCTCTAATCTTAAATTTCCTTGACAATACATGTATTTATAGTAGTTGCAAAAACCACATTTGTTGCTACTCTTAACAGCTATTATATTACTCACTTCATTTATGTGGTGTTCCAATAATTTTTTCATGTTGAAACCCATCCGATATACAAATTTAGGTTTCTTACCCAATATATTAACTAAGTGTTGGTCACTGCTGATCAAGTGCCAAAACTGAACAATAGTTTGTTTAATTTTATCCGACCCTGTATTGTATGGTATAATGCATGCTCTTAAATAACTGGGTCCCAGTCCTTTATTGTTCAAATCAGGCAGATTTTGAATGTCACCCGACCCCAAAAGTGGTGTATATTTGGTGCCCCGGTTCCTCATAATGTCTGTAATGATTTCATCCATCATGTTTTGTGGATAACCACGTTTCCTAAAGTAACCCTGAATTTGTGAAAATTCCATCTGCAAGTCTACTGAATCCGATACCATTCTAACGGCCCTAATGCACTGTCCCTTAAAGACATTGAATTTCAGTCTGGTAGGATGACAACTAGTAAACTCCAGATAATTATTTGAAAAGGTGGATTTTCTAAAAATTTTTGAGTTCACTTTTCCATTGTGATGAGTTACTAATGTGTCTAAATATGGCAAGCCCTTAGAATCAATAGCATAAGTAAACTTTAAATAGTCACTACTGCTGTTGATAAAATCAATAAACATCTGCAGTTCTTCGAAAGTTCCATGCCACAACAAATATATATCATCCAGAAATCTGGAATAATATATAACTTTGGAAAAAAGTGAGTTCTTAAACAATATTTCATCTTCCCAATGAAGCATAACTAGGTTGGCGTAGATGGGGCACAAGCCCCCATCGCAACACCCCTAGTTTGCTGGAAGATTTCACCTTCAAAGTAAATATAATTATTCTCTAGAACTAGTGTCATCATTTCAGTTAACAGGCTGATGGTGTCCCATTCTAAATCTGTATGCCTCCTCAAGCTGTTAGAGAAGGCATCTAACCCTTTATCCTTAGGGATACATGAAAATAAATCAATCACATCAATGGTGATGATAAATTTAGGGTCAAAATTCTCCGGGCCAGAAACTGGGTACTTTGAAAGGAAACACCACGAATCTTTAACCATATGTGGAATTAGTGTGTAAATGTTCTTTAAAGTTGTATCAATAAACTTGCCCATCTTGAAAGTTTTAGATTCACTACCCGAAACTATGGGTCTCAGGGGGGGATCGTCGCTATTTTTGTGAGTTTTTGGAATGCCTACCATAGTGGCTAGCTTAGGATATTCCACTTTAATATATTTATAAATCTCAGTGGTAATTCTCCCATCCAAATGAAATTCCTCGATATAGGAATCAATCCTACGGTAGGCAATATGTAATTGGTTCCTAGAAATTGTAGCATAGTTCTCTGTATTATGCAAAATATCATAAATTTTTTGTGTATATTTCAAACTGTCGTAAATAGCTATGCCCCCCCCCCCTTTGTCAGGTTTCATCAATCTAATAGCTTTATTACTTCTTATAGATTTAAGTAAATCTCTTTCCTCTAAAGACAAATTACTGAATTCATCAGACTTATTGGAATGTTTATAAACACTATATATCTCCCTAGTGACAACCTTATCAAAGGTGTCAATAATTGGATGATTTGGAGGTGTAAATTTACTCCTAATAGACAAGCTGGACCCCTTAATGTCTTCACTGTCATCGTTTTTACCATTAGAAATATTTTTTCTTTAAAATAAACCTCCAAATTAATTTTCCTGATGTATTTTTTGAAATCTATCAATACGTCAGTTAATGAAAACTTAGGATTAGGTATATATTTCAACCCTTTCTCCAACAAATTGAAATATACTTTGTCTATTGTCAAGTCCGTATAATTGTAAATGTGAAAATGCCGGTAAGATAAAACTTTACCATTAACTAAGATCGGGTTATCTACTTCTAAACTAGTATCGTCTGGTGGTCTGTTCTCTAATGAGTGGGTGTGAGTGTATGCTGAATTAGCTACACTCCCCCTACCTGTAGAGAACCTCCTACGGGCTTCGACCGTAACTACTTTCTCCTGGTGTAGGCCCTTGACCCCCTGCTCTGATATGGAGGATAATTGGGTCTCAGTTTTGCCCGAAAACCCTGTTGGAGTTCAATACCTTGGTTCTCTTCAAGCTCATAATGGGTGTCATGACACAACATCCCTTCACCATCATTTGTGTCAGGGACCCTACGTTGATTCCCTTCAAAATTCCTTTTTTTTTTTGGCCACACATACGCTATTTGTTTGTAATATTGTTCCCTATCCCTCTTAATTTTATCTAATTTCCTCTTGCATAGTATATTTGCCCATTTTTTAGCTTCCATATATTGTTTGTTGTATAATTTTTCCCAATCCTTGAATACTAAGTCATTAACTATTTGAGTGTTCAATATTTCTACCTCATGAATGGACTTGCTAAGTCTCTCATCATAGTATTTCATGAGTAAACCAATATAATTAAATCCACATTTATCAAAGAAATCATTGAATTCTTTAGTACCCTCATCCGTTAAATCAATACCTAAGGGTAACTTAAAGAATCTTAACCCTTTAGGAACTATCTTGTCATCAATACATTTATGTAAATACATAATGTCCACTTTGAGTCCATTGATGTTCTTAAGCATCTTCCCCAAAGAATAAATCATAGTCTTCAAATTGACAGTCTCATAGGTGTTGAAACGACTAGGTGTGGGTGCCACCCTGTCAAAAACTTCATTGTTGTCGACAAGGAAATCAAATGATAGAAATTGATTGAATAAGTCATAACCATGCACCCTGGTGGCAGACCCCACCGCAGAATGTGGGTTGTGGTGATGTTTACCAGACTCATTCAAATTAACCCTGTTGGCAGTCACAGTCGAATAAGTCTTGTTGGGTGGCACCCTCTTGGGTTTGGTACCAATTCTCTTGGCCTCTAAATCATAGTCATATATGGAGAAGTCAAAAGTGAAGTCCGAAATGTTAATGTTGCTACTGGATAAAGGTACAACAATGTCCAAACCTGGAACAGGACTTGTATGTATAGGTTTCTGACCATTGGGAATATCAAAACTGTCATTAGAATGCTCACCCAAATGGTCAGACAAATTATCGTTGCAAACCTTGAAATTTCCCTTGTCTACTTGTCCGTTAAGAATTGATTGTTTAACATGTCCGTTATTGTTCACATAAGATGAACTATTACTCTTAACCACTGAACGTTCCGAACCATGTGCGGGTTTCGCTACCTGGTTCTTGAAACCGTTAGTTGTATTAGAGGGTAAAGGAAAATCCCGCTGGTAAATTGCCATATCACCCTGCAACAACCTAGTGACTAATGCGGTTAACTGTTTAACCTCACCTCTCAATTCTGACAATTCAGAGTTGAATGCTTCAATAGCGTTTTTGTTGTCCCGTACAACCTCATTATGTTCCACAGGCGCTGGATTCTCCTGAAGGAATGTGCTGTTGGCGTTCTCGCCGGAAGCCGCCGGAGTAGATAACGACATCAGAAACAAAATTCCAAAAGAATGTAAACCTTTGAAAAACACCCCGGAGTCGACCAATAAGCGAAACAGTTCCAAAAGACAACTCTCCAAGTCTTTAAAATGCTGGTTTAATCCACATAACGCCAACCGGAACAGAAACTGTAACATCCACAGAAAAAGGAACAAAAGAACTTACATATAGCTCAACGGACAAACAAAAACGCTAAGTGCAGTTTAGCGCTTTCAACCAATTCACTATGGTCTTCTTCAGAACTGCATGTAAAAGCATTCAATTCATTTAAATTAACTTTTTGGCGCCAAAAAATGTGTGACGTGTCTTAAAGGTACTACATTAAAATCTAATTGCAGCATACATTGTTTGCAACGAAAATTGATTATGACACCATGGTAGTTAATTCATAAACATCTCATATAAACACGCAAATTGTAAATCATAAGTTTGCTCAGAATTTGCTTAAAACAGTTCAAGGATTGGTGAGCGGACTTGATCAAACCAATATATGTAATATAAAATATGATATAAATAATATCAAAATCAACAACACAAAATAATTGAAATGTCAAACAGTCGATGCTATAATACCTCATAAAAACCTCATAAAGACCTTATAAGAATATATAGTAATGTCTTAAAATAGTGTTACATAAAATTGCTATAAAATAGAAACAGTGCATATGTAATTACTATTACAAAAATGTATATGACAAAAACATATAAGTAAAAAACGTGTATCTATAAAAATAATAATAATAAATGTATATCTAAAAAAAATAATATATATCTAAAGAAATATTTTAAATATATTGAAAATGTGTCCAACGATGTCAAAATATGTGTGGAGTGTGTATGTATATCTCAACTTTGGAGTGTGACTGGGCTGCCACATATACAATTATCACTAATATTCACATATGGAATTACATATGCACTGTTTCTATTTTATAGCAATTTTATGTAACACTATTTTAAGACATTACTATATATTCTTATAAGGTCTTTATGAGGTTTTTATGAGGTATTATAGCATCGACTGTTTGACATTTCAATTATTTTGTGTTGTTGATTTTGATATTATTTATATCATATTTTATATTACATATATTGGTTTGATCAAGTCCGCTCACCAATCCTTGAACTGTTTTAAGCAAATTCTGAGCAAACTTATGATTTACAATTTGCGTGTTTATATGAGATGTTTATGAATTAACTACCATGGTGTCATAATCAATTTTCGTTGCAAACAATGTATGCTGCAATTAGATTTTAATGTAGTACCTTTAAGACACGTCACACATTTTTTGGCGCCAAAAAGTTAATTTAAATGAATTGAATGCTTTTACATGCAGTTCTGAAGAAGACCATAGTGAATTGGTTGAAAGCGCTAAACTGCACTTAGCGTTTTTGTTTGTCCGTTGAGCTATATGTAAGTTCTTTTGTTCCTGTTTCTGTGGATGTTACAGTTTCTGTTCCGGTTGGCGTTATGTGGATTAAACCAGCATTTTAAAGACTTGGAGAGTTGTCTTTTGGAACTGTTTCACTTATTGGTCGACTCCGGGGTGTTTTTCAAAGGTTTACATTCTTCTGGAATTTTGTTTCTGATGTCGTTATCTACTCCGGCGGCTTCCGGCGAGAACGCCAACAGCACATTCCTTCAGGAGAATCCAGGGCCTGTGGAACATAATGAGGTTGTACGGGACAACAAAAACGCTATTGAAGCATTCAACTCTGAATTGTCAGAATTGAGAGGTGAGGTTAAACAGTTAACCGCATTAGTCACTAGGTTGTTGCAGGGTGATATGGCAATTTACCAGCGGGATTTTCCTTTACCCTCTAATACAACTAACGGTTTCAAGAACCAGGTAGCGAAACCCGCACATGGTTCGGAACGTTCAGTGGTTAAGAGTAATGGTTCATCTTATGTGAACAATAACGGACATGTTAAACAATCAATTCTTAACGGACAAGTAGACAAGGGAAATTTCAAGGTTTGCAACGATAATTTGTCTGACCATTTGGGTGAGCATTCTAATGACAGTTTTGATATTCCCAATGGTCAGAAACCTATACATACAAGTCCTGTTCCAGGTTTGGACATTGTTGTACCTTTATCCAGTAGCAACATTAACATTTCGGACTTCACTTTTGACTTCTCCATATATGACTATGATTTAGAGGCCAAGAGAATTGGTACCAAACCCAAGAGGGTGCCACCCAACAAGACTTATTCGACTGTGACTGCCAACAGGGTTAATTTGAATGAGTCTGGTAAACATCACCACAACCCACATTCTGCGGTGGGGTCTGCCACCAGGGTGCATGGTTATGACTTATTCAATCAATTTCTATCATTTGATTTCCTTGTCGACAACAATGAAGTTTTTGACAGGGTGGCACCCACACCTAGTCGTTTCAACACCTATGAGACTGTCAATTTGAAGACTATGATTTATTCTTTGGGGAAGATGCTTAAGAACATCAATGGACTCAAAGTGGACATTATGTATTTACAGAAATGTATTGATGACAAGATAGTTCCTAAAGGGTTAAGATTCTTTAAGTTACCCTTAGGTATTGATTTAACGGATGAGGGTACTAAAGAATTCAATGATTTCTTTGATAAATGTGGATTTAATTATATTGGTTTACTCATGAAATACTATGATGAGAGACTTAGCAAGTCCATTCATGAGGTAGAAATATTGAACACTCAAATAGTTAATGACTTAGTATTCAAGGATTGGGAAAAATTATACAACAAACAATATATGGAAGCTAAAAAATGGGCAAATACACTATGCAAGAGGAAATTAGATAAAATTAAGAGGGATAGGGAACAATATTACAAACAAATAGCGTATGTGTGGCCAAAAAAAAGGAATTTTGAAGGGAATCAACGTAGGGCCCCTGACACAAATGATGGTGAAGGGATGTTGTGTCATGACACCCATTATGAGCTTGAAGAGAACCAAGGTATTGAACTCCAACAGGATTTTCGGGCAAAATTGAGACCCAATTATCCTCTATATCAGAGCAGGGGGTCAAGGGCCTACACCAGGAGAAAGTAGTTAAGGTCGAAGACCGTAGGAGGTTCTCTACAGGTAGGGGGAGTGTAGCTAATTCAGCATACACTCACACCCACTCATTAGAGAACAGACCACCAGACGATACTAGTTTAGAAGTAGATAACCCGATCTTAGTTAATGGTAAAGTTTTATCTTACCGGCATTTTCACATTTACAATTATACGGACTTGACAATAGACAAAGTATATTTCAATTTGTTGGAGAAAGGGTTGAAATATATACCTAATCCTAAGTTTTCATTAACTGACGTATTGATAGATTTCAAAAAATACATCAGGAAAATTAATTTGGAGGTTTATTTTAAAGACAAAAATATTTCTAATGGTAAAAACGATGACAGTGAAGACATTAAGGGGTCCAGCTTGTCTATTAGGAGTAAATTTACACCTCCAAATCATCCAATTATTGACACCTTTGATAAGGTTGTCACTAGGGAGATATATAGTGTTTATAAAAATTCCGATAAGTCTGATGAATTCAGTAATTTGTCTTTAGAGGAAAGAGATTTACTTAAATCTATAAGAAGTAATAAAGCTATTAGATTGATGAAACCTGACAAAGGGGGGGGGGCATAGCTATTTACGACAGTTTGAAATATACACAAAAAATTTATGATATTTTGCATAATACAGAGAACTATGCTACAATTTCTAGGAACCAATTACATATTGCCTACCGTAGGATTGATTCCTATATCGAGGAATTTCATTTGGATGGGAGAATTACCACTGAGATTTATAAATATATTAAAGTGGAATATCCTAAGCTAGCCACTATGGTAGGCATTCCAAAAACTCACAAAAATAGCGACGATCCCCCCCTGAGACCCATAGTTTCGGGTAGTGAATCTAAAACTTTCAAGATGGGCAAGTTTATTGATACAACTTTAAAGAACATTTACACACTAATTCCACATATGGTTAAAGATTCGTGGTGTTTCCTTTCAAAGTACCCAGTTTCTGGCCCGGAGAATTTTGACCCTAAATTTATCATCACCATTGATGTGATTGATTTATTTTCATGTATCCCTAAGGATAAAGGGTTAGATGCCTTCTCTAACAGCTTGAGGAGGCATACAGATTTAGAATGGGACACCATCAGCCTGTTAACTGAAATGATGACACTAGTTCTAGAGAATAATTAGATTTACTTTGAAGGTGAAATCTTCCAGCAAACTAGGGGTGTTGCGATGGGGGCGGCTTGTGCCCCCATCTACGCCAACCTAGTCATGCTTCATTGGGAAGATGAAATATTGTTTAAGAACTCACTTTTTTCCAAAGTTATATATTATTCCAGATTTCTGGATGATATATATTTGTTGTGGCATGGAACTTTCGAAGAACTGCAGATGTTTATTGATTTTATCAACAGCAGTAGTGACTATTTAAAGTTTACTTATGCTATTGATTCTAAGGGCTTGCCATATTTAGACACATTAGTAACTCATCACAATGGAAAAGTGAACTCAAAAATTTTTAGAAAATCCACCTTTTCAAATAATTATCTGGAGTTTACTAGTTGTCATCCTACCAGACTGAAATTCAATGTCTTTAAGGGACAGTGCATTAGGGCCGTTAGAATGGTATCGGATTCATTAGACTTGCAGATGGAATTTTCACAAATTCAGGGTTACTTTAGGGAACGTGGTTATCCACAAAACATGATGGATGAAATCATTACAGACATTATGAGGAACCGGGGCACCAAATATACACCACTTTTGGGGTCGGGTGACATTCAAAATCTGCCTGATTTGAACAATAAAGGACTGGGACCCAGTTATTTAAGAGCATGCATTATACCATACAATACAGGGTCGGATAAAATTAAACAAACTATTGTTCAGTTTTGGCACTTGATCAGCAGTGACCAACACTTAGTTAATATATTGGGTAAGAAACCTAAATTTGTATATCGGATGGGTTTCAACATGAAAAAATTATTGGAACACCACATAAATGAAGTGAGTAATATAATAGCTGTTAAGAGTAGCAACAAATGTGGTTTTTGCAACTACTGTAAATACATGTATTGTCAAGGAAATTTAAGATTAGAGAATGGACATAAAAGTATAATAAAATGTAAAAAGGGAAATTGCAACACACGACAGGTTATTTATTTAGCCAAATCGATTCCTGTGAGGCTTTTATGTGGGACGTACTGAACGATGCATAAAAAAGCGTATTTACAATCATTTATATAGCATTAGGGTGAAGGATTTTACTAATGCTTTATCTAGACATGTACAACAGTTAGGTGACACACACATGTTTAAATTTCTAATATTGGAAGTAATTCCGAACAATCCTAGGGGTGGTGACATTAAAGCTCTTATAGCATTTAGGGAAAGTTGATGGCAACTATTTTTGGATGCGACCACACCACCAGGATTGAACGACAGCATTTCTATTAAAAGTCTCCTTACTTAGAATGTATTAGCTTATGAATTCATATTTTACCATCCATATGTGAATATTAGTGATAATTGTATATGTGGCAGCCCAGTCACACTCCAAAGTTGAGATATACATACACACTCCACACATATTTTGACATCGTTGGAAACATTTTCAATATATTTAAAATATTTCTTTAGATATATATTATTTTTTTTAGATATACATTTATTATTATTATTTTTATAGATACATGTTTTTTACTTATATGTTTTTGTCATATACATTTTTGTAATAGTAATTACATATGCACTGTTTCTATTTTATAGCAATTTTATGTAACACTATTTTAAGACATTACTATATATTCTTATAAGGTCTTTATGAGGTTTTTATGAGGTATTATAGCATCGACTGTTTGACATTTCAATTATTTTGTGTTGTTGATTTTGATATTATTTATATCATATTTTATATTACATATATTGGTTTGATCAAGTCCGCTCACCAATCCTTGAACTGTTTTAAGCAAATTCTGAGCAAACTTATGATTTACAATTTGCGTGTTTATATGAGATGTTTATGAATTAACTACCATGGTGTCAGAATCAATTTTCGTTGCAAACAATGTATGCTGCAATTAGATTTTAATGTAGTACCTTTAAGACACGTCACACATTTTTTGGCGCCAAAAAGTTAATTTAAATGAATTGAATGCTTTTACATGCAGTTCTGAAGAAGACCATAGTGAATTGGTTGAAAGCGCTAAACTGCACTTAGCGTTTTTGTTTGTCCGTTGAGCTATATGTAAGTTCTTTTGTTCCTGTTTCTGTGGATGTTACAGTTTCTGTTCCGGTTGGCGTTATGTGGATTAAACCAGCATTTTAAAGACTTGGAGAGTTGTCTTTTGGAACTGTTTCGCTTATTGGTCGACTCCGGGGTGTTTTTCAAAGGTTTACATTCTTTTGGAATTTTGTTTCTGAAACCAATGCTGTGTGTGTCTGCTCCACGTAGCTGACACACACGTTTTGAGATTTGATTTTCACACACACACACACACACACACACACACACACACACACACACACACACACACACACACACATTTTTGGGAAAGGCTGGCACAGATTTACCAGCTATACCCCCTCTCCTAGTAGATACTGCCACCAGAACACTCCAAAGCCAGCTACTCTAAGGCTCCTACAAGGGTACTCAATTATGCTGAGTAAAATTAATACTAATAGAAATGGTAGTGCTTGACCAATACAGCAAGGTGTTCAGAAGCAGCCACAGTGTCACCAAATAAATATAAGCACTCTCAAAGTCTAAAATGTTCTCTAAAATGCCAGCCAAAATGAAAAGTTTAAATAAATTTAATAATAAATAATAAAAAAGAACACAAAAATACTGAATAGCTATTCACAATAAACACAATAGTTTCAGTCACAGGAAATATTACAAATAACACAGATGAAAAGATTCACACAGATACAAAAAACAATGCTTAACTAACCTCACTATATTTTCCTGACTGATCTAAAGAATTACTGTTTCCTACTTACTTAATAGATCAAGGCAAGATGAAGCGAGTGAGTGGTCTTGTCAGTTCCAATAACAAACTGCCCTGAGACTTTTGTATCATCTAGTATTAAGACATCATTTAATGCTGGATTACAGAACAACATTACATATATCTGGGCACTTGACTTCTGGTTCCCACACTACTTCCTTTACTAGAAATGGACCCAGAATCTTTCACATATATGTTAGCATACATACACACACACACACACACACACACACACACACACACACACACACACACACACACACACACACACACACACACACACACACACAGTTTTGCTAAGATGTGTTATAGCATCTGGAAGCTATAAAACCATTTCAAAAATGTCTACCCTTCCAGGGTAGGAATTAGTTCACCATTAAGGACAATGCAGTAGGATTCCTAGTCCTGGTTTTCACATACATTTTGTCTCTGGCTGCAATCAGAACTTTAAGATACAATCTTTATGGCCTAAACCAGGTAATTTAATTTCAGCCTATTTTTCAAAGTTAGCCGGACTGGGATTAACCTCTTCTCGTCCAGTATCCTCTGTTACAATATATTCACTTCAACATTTGCAATACAGTCTGACATACAGGTTTGTTTCTTTTCTGACCAGAAGGACCCACTTTTGGTACATTTTTAACACAAGCAGCTTTACAAATACATTTTCAGCACAAGCACCTGTACAAATCAGTTTGATATAGAAATGATATATAATTCTTTATAAAACTGCAGCCAGCTATGGTGGCATATGTTACACATCCACTGCCCTACTTCTCCTGGCATAGTTGGCAATGCCTCACACCATCACATCTCTCCCCTCTTTGAAGACTCAAGCTAGTTTCCCAAGCTAGTTCGCACTAGTGAAATCCTCCAAAGCAAACTTTGAGTCCAAACTGGCCACATCTACTAGAGAGAATCATAAGGCCTTTTTCACATATGTATGTAATCTCAGAGGTAGCACCCAGATCTGTTCAGAACTGGTGGTCAAGGACACCACATATACAAATGCCATGTTCTGAATAAGGCAGTTTTGTCATTACTGGTGCATCCATTTTGCTTCATTGCCTACTGGAAAATGTTCAAACAAATTTAAAATGCAGTTGTGTGTGGAAGTAAACCTTTATGATGGAGATGTTCTGAATAGGGCAGTTTTGCCATTATTGGTTAATGCATTTTTGTTTCATTGCCTACTGGAAAAATGTTTAAACAATAAATTTAAAATGCACTCTAACTTAAGTCTAACAAGTGTGCTGTATTATACTAGGAATTTAATTTAATTTAATACAATCAGGAAGGTGAATCAAGGAATGCATACATGTATGCATGGCCTTAAAATGTGTTTGGAAACAGCCCAAGGAAAGTGTGAAAGGCTCAAAATCATGGGCAAATTTTAAGCTTTATTCTTGTTACCAAAGCAATGGATGAAGGTAAAACAGTTCACACCACATTACCTTGACCTGGTCGAGCCTTTTGACACATTCCCCTACTCAGGTGTAGTACAAAAGATGAATAATGTAGGAGCAAACACTTGCATCACAAGCTGCATTGCCAACTTGGCTCACAGGATGCAGGAGATCAAAATAGGGGAAGAGACCAGTCACCAATAGAGTCACCCAGGGTTCGGTGCTGAGACGTTTTCTGTTTGGCATATACATCTCAAAAATAAAAGGAAATACTAAAGAGCTTTAGCCAGCTAAGTTTGAGATGACTGCAAGCTAGGAGAAGTTATTGAATCCCCAAATGTCTTAATCATCATGCAAGAAGGTTTGTCCCAAATAATAACTGGTGTCAAAATCATGACAATGCCCTCTGAGAACTGATCCAATTGTTTGGCATTTGGGAACTGTGTGTACAGTGATCCTCCGACATAATACGGATGGACCTACTGAGCATCAGCAAGTCAAATGTCATTAGAAATACTCAGTCCAGGTATCTAAACTGAATGTTGTGGAGAGCTGGATATATATCTCAGAGACTACCACTGTTCTGGAACAGACTATCCATAAAAATAAAGCAAAGCTCATCCATCCATATTCAAATGCAACTTGGATCTAAGGATGGGTAATAGAAAATGTACTCCAGGGTTTCCCCTCATGCCACTAATTGATTGAGGCAGTTTTTAAATGCTGCATTTCTTACATGGCCCCCTCAAATTATCTATGGTATGATCACAGTTGTTCTCACTAGGGCTAATATACAATTATCAGCCAGAGGGATAGCTAAGACCAATCATAAAATGTTAATTCAAGCACCAAAGGGGAATTGGCTAAACTTAAAATGTCCTCCAAGTGAACTTACATTGTGGTAGCAAATATTTATAAAAAAATTATCCTTTTTAGTTCACTAAGTGCCCCTATCACCCTCCACCCCACCCCACCCAGTCTTTAACAGCTTCCGGCGCCTATGTACCCAATACTATGGCTAGACATTCTTTTTCTACTGCTGCATAACATTTCTCCCTAGGTTGGAGTCTATGGCTGAGATATACAACTGGGTGCTCTTCTCCCTCTGAGGAAACTTGGCTGGGTACAGCCCCAACCCCATGGATTGAAGCACCAACCTGCACAACAAATGTTTTGCTGTAATCTGGACTGGCTAAAACAGGTGGACCTCCCAAAGCCACTTTAAGATTTTGGAATGCCTGCTTGCAGGCAGGCTCCACACTACCTTATCTGGGCTGCTTTTCCTCATCAGGTCTGAGAGAGGAGCAGCTATTGTACTATAATTGGAAACAAACTTTCTATAGCATTCTACGGTCCCCAAGAATGCCCTCACCTGCTTTTTGGTAACAGGGGCAGGCCACGCCTGAATACCTTCCATTTTGGCAAGTACTGGCCTGATTTTACCCCCCCCACTCTATGTTACAGGTAAGAAACTTCTGCCATACCCACCTGACCCTTCCTGGGCTTAATGGTCAACCCTGCCTTTTGCAGTCTGCCAGGACCTCCATGACATGCTGAAGGTACTAATGCCAAGAATGATTGTAGATGGCTCTATCATCCAGATCAGCAAGGGCATAATCTCTTGCTCCTGCTAGGATACGATCTACAGTCTTCTGGAAGGTTGCTGGGGCATTTTTCATCTCAAGGGGCATTTTCTTGAACTCATATAATCTGAAAGGAGTCACAGAGGCTGATCTCTCCCTAGTGGTGGGAGTCAATGGCACCTGCGAGTAGCCCTCTTTCAGATCAACAGTGGTCAGATACTTAGCCCCACCCAGTTGCTCTAAGGCTTCATTTGTCCTAGGCATGGGGGTAAGCATCTGACTCTGTGTGACTATTTAATTTTCTGTAGTCCACACAGAACCTGGTGCTGCCATCTTTCTTTGATACCAGCACTTCTTGGTGAGGCCCAGGGACTGCTGGACTCCTGGATTACCTCCAGTTCCAACATTTCCTGTATCTATTTCCTCAGAGTCTATTTTTCTCACTCAGGTGCCCTATAAGTGGCCTGCTTGATAGGCATTTGGGGTCCTGTATCCACAGGTACTGCACCAGGTCGGTGCACTCAGGTTTCCCAGTGAACATAACCCTAAACTCCTATAACACTGCTCGAATTTCTTGAATCTGGGTAAGGGATAGCCACTTGGACATTGCTACTCCTGCCACTGAGGTGTCAGTCCAAGACTCACTGAAGAGATCAGTTGTCAGGTTCTTTTCAGACTTCTCCTATCATCCACTTCATATACTCAGAACAAGGGCCTCCCTATCATGACAAGGCTTCATAATGTTAACATGGTACAATCTGTGTCCCTATCTCCTGCCTAGCAGGTTTAGCATGCAGTTAACATCACTGACCTTCCTTACCACTTCAGAGGGTCCTTCCCAAGCTTCCTGAAGCTTAATGTGTACACATCCACTGCTCTACTTCTCCTGGCATGTCCGGAAATGCCTCACATCATCACACCTAACACCTTTAGGATACACACTGATCCTGGGATCGAAGATATAAAACTTCTTCTACTAAGGCTGAGACTCTCTCTTGATGTAAAGTTGTCAGTTGGTTTAGCGTGTTAATCCAGTAGTTTATAAATACCAGAGATTTGGATGGCTATAGGTTGGATTTGCCTGTGTTGATAGCGATTGTCAAAAACAGACAGGTGTAAAGTAAATATTGTTGTATTTCAACCAAGTTCTCCATTGAGGTGGCTGCCAGGAGCCATTAACAAATGCTATGTATTAGGGCCTATCTTCTCATCGCTAGGTCTGATCATGATGCCCTGGCTGCTCTGTCTGCCACATTGTGTATTAGATGCATGGACAGAAAAGAAATTATACTCATAGTAGTTATCAGGGCTTTTAGCTGAGAATATAGTTCACCTGCTCGCAAGTATTCAAAGTGTCTGCTGTCTTCTGCACAATATACCTTTGAGACCTCACCATATGCACCATGTAGTTCAAAGCTGTAATGAAGAGCATACTGGACACATAAAAACACTTCCCCAAGTTGCCCGTCATCCTGGAGTCTTTGTTCGGAATGTGAATGGGCTGAGCATTTTCAGGGTTATTTTTTTTTTTTGTAGCAGCAGCCATAACAATTGAGTCTACACTCCAAAACAGTCTGCCTTTTGGAGATGTAAAATTCAATCTGACTTTCTCTGAATCAGCTCAGTCATGTCTGTCTGTTTCCGTACTTTGGAAGAAACCATGTCATGCATATCCAGAGGCTACACTACCCACATAGCTGGAGGAGAGGAATTGTAGGCCTTCTGCAAGGTCTGTTCTTCTGGTGAGTAGGGTCCACTGGAAATGAGTCCCTCTGCTTCATCATCTTTAATACCTCACTAGACAAAGGAAAGGACAATGTCTAAGATGACTTCCCTGCTTAGTTTAGCAAAACCATATCGGTGTCAAGCAGGAATTGGAATCAAACCAGAATTAGATAAAAGTCAGGCAGCAACTGAATATGCCAAAAAACAAAAGAAAGAACATAAAGTGAAGGATCAGATGAGAAGGCAAGAAATGTGGAAAATGCATAAATATAGTTGCAAGTATAAACAACCCTTGGAACAAAACTCATCTCAATCAGGATCGAATGGTTAAGGAGAGGTAGATTTAAACCAAATTAGGTTTGGTTTAATCAAAAGGTTAATGTTGGTGGCCCAAGACAGTGGACTTCATACATGTTTGTTTACAAAGCCCATTAAACATGTGGGAGAAACAAAAATTCATCAGATACTAGCGATGCTTTACAAAGCCAAACACTATCTCAACAACACAACTAAAACTACACTTGCCACTACTTAACTCCTCCGCACTTTTTATGGTGCTTCCATCCTTGCGAAACTTCAGGCATCACAAAAAACATGACTTGAATAATGTTATAGCAAAGTTGCAAAATTTTCTGCAAATACCCTTTTCAGAACCCAGCACTGTATGAAATTTTTCTGAGCTATAATACAAAATTGGAATTGCATAGACATAGTGAGGCCTTGGTGAGTCTAATTATGGTGGTTGCCAAAAAAAGCAATTACCAGAAAATGGAAATCAAAGTCTAAACCAACTGTGCTAGAAGTAATGAATATAGTAACAGAGCTAAAACAACTGGAATTGGGATCTTTAAAAAACTGTAGGAGCAAATTACATAGGAAAAATGGGAATTGTGAGAACAATACATACAGATTAGGAATGAGGTTTAAAATAAGGCAGGATTGAATGAGCTGTGTAATGTTTGACTGACAGTGATTGGGTAGATTATTTTTGCAGCTGGGACTATATTATGGTTTGTGATGTAAAATGGTTGCAGCTGGGATTACGTCAATATGGTTTGTTTTCATTCATATAAATGTATGATTGCCTATGTCATTAGGGATGATTTTAAAAACGTTTCTTGTTTAAAAAAAGCATGCTTAACTGGTTAGAACTATCCCATCAACTAACATATACACAGCTTCTTCCCACCTATAAAATTATCCAGAATCCATCTGCTTCACCAGCACTAAATAATGTTCTACATAACTATGATCCTAGTTGGTCATTACGATCCCATAACCAAAAACAACTGTCTGTTCACAAACCTATCAAATATGCTAGACATTCTCTGTAGTCATACCATGTTGCTAAGGCCTGGAACTCCTTATCTCTATCCATTAGGTCAATAAGTATCCTCCCTCCCATTCTTCTAAACCATTCTGAAAGACTTCCTAGGTAAATGCTGGGTCTACTCTTGCTCAACACCTGGATAAACTATATAGCTAAATATGGACAAATACCTATTCATACCTTACATCTCCTTACTATCTCTTCTTCACCCAGTGCCTTACTTCTATCAATTTCTCTCCCCCCCTGGCTTTCTCTATAAATATACCATATGCCTGCTTTTCACTCACTTCATATTGCAATTCTTGTTTGCGTTATACTATCTTACCTTTAATTTCACTATAAGCTAGCAAAACTTTCTCCAAATATTAAATCATTGTCATATAACTTGCAACTATTCTTAACCAATGTTTTCATATTATGTCTAATTTGGTATAATTATTTAAAACTGTATATGTTTTTTGCATTATTTTTGAAGACTGTAAGATCATTGTTCATAAAATGGTTTATAATACCTTGGCACTTTTCTCTCTGAGCCTCCATTGAAAATGGGCTCCTACCTAGTTGGACCTTCCTGGTAATCAAATGTCAGTAAATTAATTAATTAATTAATTAATTAATTAATTAATTAATTAATTAATGCATATGTCACCCACTAGATAGCCAGCTGGTTCACATATAGGACACAGGAAGTCAGGATAGGGGATCCTATCTACACAAAAAAAGACTGGTGACAGTGATGGGTCAATTCCTTTTTGGCATCTATTTCTCTGAAGTCAAGACTAGTGTCAAAGGCCTTGGCTGACCAAATTCACAGTCAATTGCAAACTAGAAGCAGTCATTAAATTTTCCAAGACACAGATTCCATCCAAGAAGGCCTAATACGAACTAATAATTGGTACCAGAGTCATGGTCTAAAACTCAGTGCCAAGAAGTGCATAATAGTTTTTTGTGGAAAGATGGCCACTTCCACAAATTACCTCATAGATTTGCCAATCCACTGGCATAGAGGGAAAAAGCCCTGACTCTGATTCAGATGACCCAGGTTCGATTAGTGTCTGGGGTGGCTGACAGAGTGGCAGAGAGGGATGGGTGTGCCCATCATGGGAGGGAGGGTGGTACTTGGGCATCTCCAGATGACAATGGCTAATGGAGAGATGTTACCAGCAGAGGTATAGTCAGCATGGGGCAGTGGAGCTTGGCTGAGCTGCTGAAGGAGAAAGATACACTGCAAATCCCATATTCCATGCCATATGGGACTGTACCATGCTACCACAAAGGAGAGGAGGAATATAATAGTAGGCAAAGTAAGACCCCCCCCCGGATGGAAGCACAGTTGCGCAGACCACCATTGCCTGAATTCTGTGACAAGCCCAGAGATAACTTGAATAGGTCTGGGGGACATTGGCTAGCTGGTTGACCTGGTGCAGACAGGGCATGACAGTCGGGCTGGTACTCATGAAGGATAAGTGGGTGAAGAGAAAGGAAAAAAAAGCAAATTAACAAATTGATAATACACCACTGAAAGTAGACCTAGTAGTCAGGGATTTAGGAATTCATACAATGACTTGGCCTTTAATTATCATGCAGCTACTGTAGTAAGGAAGTCTTTTTATGGTGCACAACGTGTAAGCAAAGGTATGACCTCTAGGTCCAAAGGTGTCATTGTATCATTGTACTCACCCTCATTAGACCAATCATAGAATACAATGCCTCCTTCAGTATATACATGACCAGGCATATGCAAAAACTAGATTGTCAACAGAGCCTTTTCACAAAAAGAATGCATGGTGTAGGCAATATTTCCCATGCAGACTCCCTCATAGTCTCATCCTTTTCCTCGGTCTTCTACAGGTTACAGAGAAGCAATCAGTGTTTGACCTTCAAAACATCCATGATCTAGTTATGAAAGTCATGTTGCAAGAACAGCATCAGGAACACCCAATTCATGAACCTAAAACTCATCTTCAACAAAAATAAGACATGCTGAATGGACAGGTATGTGTCTCAGAGACTGCCCGTTCTGTGGAACAGGTTTCCCATCCACATGAAGCAGAGTTCTTCCCTGCACCTATTCAAGTGCAACTTGGATCAGTGAGTTGGAAATCGTAAATTTATGCCTGGTTTAGTATCTTAGTTTCTGTTCGACAGCGGTACCTTGTAAATGCTTGACCACTCATGCCTGAGTTATATATACCCCGTAATAACCTACGGGAACAAAATCTGGCTAATATTTTGAGAAACATGGCTAGGCTTAAAATGCCTGCTAGGGTGGATAGCTTAGTCATCCCTTATTATATAGCTATATTTGTCAAATACTGTGTCAGATAGGTGATTGTCAGTAAATATGAGACAATTACAGTGTCTCAAGATGCCCATTTCAATCAGGCTGTCTATACAGATAGTTAGAAAATGCAAATTCATGGTTCCAGTTATTTACTAATGTGGGCTGAAATGGAGTTGTGCCTAAGAGGTTTGGTGTTGATCTACTGAAGTACTATTTGTCTAAATGAACAATCTATGTCTAGGAAAAGGAATGTGCAATCAAAATACTAATAGCAATGCACCTCTTTGGACAAACCCGAGACTCTTTGAGCAACTACTGACCATTAAGTATAGAAGCAATTTGTGGAGAAGTTATTTAGAGAACGTTGAGGTTCTAAGTACCTACATCTGTGCACTGCATGGTTTAGTGCTAATGTACAATGAGCAGCATCATGCAAATGTAGGCAAATTATAATTACATAGGAAAGGTAAAAATATTTAAATAAGCCAACTGGCCAATAGCAAAACATCACACTTCAAAAATCTACAGCAATAAGAAGCCAAGAAATGGTTAGGTTCTGCTCTCACTAAAGTTTAAGCCAAAGCAGTTCTAACTCAGATCACAATAATTGCTAAAAATAAGTGCAGCACAAATGTGTTAACTCAGTAAAATGCAAAAAGTACTTATCCTAGGGGTTTCCTGGCTGGGTGTTTGTCAGATTATCATTTTTTTTTTATTTTCTCTTCCATACCTCTTCAGTACATCAGTAATTGCATCAACATTTGAATTATCACTAGAGAGAAACTAAACACTTTTTTCTAGGAAACAAATTGTTTCTGTCTAGCAATAAGCAATGGCAAAGTGGGCATTACTGGGAAATAATAGACTACCCAGGGGTGTTATGAAACACAGTACCTCAGGCAGAGGGCCGACCCACTACTGAAAGGTTTGTTATTTCCATGAAACTTCTACCCTGGAAGACATTATTGTGCTTAGAAAATGGGCAAGCTGTTTAAACTGTTTTGTATTTGTTTTGTTATTAATATGTACATATTTTATAGTATTTTGTAAAGTGCTTCCTTGGCCTAATATTTCAGAGTTTGTGTAGGATATGTAATTGTTGCTGGATCAAAACATACTCCTTCAGCTCACTTGTTTTCGAATTATGAATATTGAAAACAGATGAGACAAAAACCCTAAAACTTTGAAACAGTCTGCATCCTGACACCCCCTAAATTACACATAACTCCACAGTTGCACCATATTGGAGAAAAGGAGAACATCTCTGAAATTTGCCCAGCCATCTTGCACAATCTAACACATTGCTGTGAAAGTCACAGTAATATTTCATTTACAACTTAAAGATACTCATTCACCAGTGCTGTGATGACCTATGACTATGCCATATATGTGTGTGTGTGTGTGTGTGTGTGTGTGTGTGTGTGTGTGTGTCTGCGCCTCCTAACAATTTTCATTTACTGCATTACATAAATTCCTCCATTAAACCTCAGTAGTCCTCTTGAAAATTAATACTTAAGTACTGTTCCCACAAGTTCAGTTTATTTCTATGTAACTTGCTCCTTCCCTTTTGTAAAGATCCCACCTCCAGTTGTCTTAACTCCTTTACAATATTCAGTACTTCAGTTATGAATGGTTTAGATTTTGATTTTGTTTTCTAGTATTTAATTTTTTGCATTAAACTTAGAAAAGCCTTATTATGTCAAGGCAGTTTAGAACTATTTCTCAGCTCAAAAGAATCTTTCTTTAGTTATAACGATTTGCTGCCCCGGTGTTCTGACGAAGTACACTGTAGGGACTTTCTAAAATATGAAAACTTGTTGCACTCAGATAACATGTTCCCAATCACTTCTCTCTTTCCTGTCACAGTTCCTGCATTTGCTACCTACCTCAGGAAACTTCTCTGAAGCTTGCTTAGGCTATAAAAACTTCTATGCAAACACTTCCATACAAAAATCCAAATCCTTCTGACTTTTTTGTATACTTGGGAGCTATGCAGATACCCTCCAACTATGCACTTATAAATTGCCTTTCCAGTTTCTCTTCTCAATCTTTTTTTAATCTCTTCTCATTAATTCTCATAGTTATCATGTGCTATTTTATATTTCTACTAATTATCCCCTTTTTTAGCAGCAGAGTCTGTTCTAGAGTCAACTAAAAACTTTATCTGTACAGGTCTTTCACTTAGGACCATCCTATCACCTTCTCTTTATTGATAGTCTATTTTCAATCCCCAGTGCAGAAAGCATTCTCTTACCTGTAGTCCAGTCTTCTGTGTAGCCTCATTCTACTATATTACCACTCCCTCCCTAGTTATTTGCTCTCATTACTTTGGTTCCTTTGCTATCTTTCTCCAATAAATTCCAGCCACCACTTCCTGTTTTCTATACTCATACTTGCAGTCATTTCTAATGGTAACATTTCAGTTTTTCATTTGTATATTGATTTTGTTTTAGAATACTTTCTACCTTATAAATATAGTATTTTGCATGATTGTTGCCATTCCCCTTAAGGGTGTGCATCCAAAACCCTACTCTCTCTCCTTTCCACTTTGATATAATACACAAACACAGACACAAACACACAGATAGATCTCTCTTTCTATATATATATATATATATATATATATATATATATATATATATATAGGTCTATTTCAGTAGACTGACTTACCTGAAAATTGAAGTCCAGATACCTGAGATGAAGATACCGAAAAGATCAGGACACCGAACAGCAAAACAGCGGAAGTTTAACATGGGAAAAGAGTTGGTTGACCAACATGGTGATCTTTGCCCTTTTCCACACTGTAGTGTGATGTCAGAGTTGGTATATTTAAGTAAGGGGGGGGTGTGGTGGGTGGGTTGAGTTTAGTGTGGTTTGTTTATGTAGTGGTGTTAGACAACTTACCATTTTCCAGGTGTTAGTTTTTGACATCTAGCATGTTCTGTCTCCTGGTCTGTTCGGTTCTTTCGTCTCAGGTATCTGAACTTCAGTTTTCTGGTAAGTCGATCTACTGAAGTAGATCCATAAATGTATATGTATATGTATATATATATATATATATATATATATGTGTGTGTGTGTGTGTGTGTGTGTGTGTGTGTGTGTGTGTGTATGTGTGTGTATATATATATATATATATATATATATATATATATATATATATATATATATATATATATATATATATATAGATGTGTGTGTGTGTATGTTGTATGTGTATATATATATATATATATATATATATATATATATATATATGTGTGTGTGTGTGTGTGTGTGTGTGTGTGTGTGTGTGTGTGTGTGTGTGTGTGTGTGTGTGTGTGTGTGTGTGTATAGTGCACCTGCAGGTGTAGCTAAAATAGATATGGGTTTCTTCCTACCTGACTCTGGTGACACCCTTATAGGCCCAACACAACAAGATGGCAAGAATGACATATTTTATTCTAGGTGACACATCTAGTTTAAAAGGAAATAGCACAGCCACAAACAGATTATTTCAACAGTGCACCAGTTAGCAATAAGGCAAGGTGAGATATGCATGTAGTGAAAACATACATTCACCCTCTTCCCCAGAACTCAACAGAAAAAGATCTTGACATTCAAACATGTACAAAAGAAGGCATTATCAATGAGCAGTAAAGCTTTATAATGCAGCAATGCAAACATGGGAAAAATGCAATGTCATTCAGCAATAAAAGAGTTATAATACAACAATACAGCTATGAGAAAATGCAATGTCATTGAGCAGCAAAATTCTTGAAGGCAGCAATCCTAACACAAGGAAAATGCAATGTCATTGAACAATGAAGAGTTATAATGCAACAATACAAATATGAGAAAATGCAATGTCATTGAGCAGTACTAACAGCCTCAACCCCCTTGATCAATTCTGAACAGACCAGCTATGAAACACTCTATTATACCCTGTTTACTGACCAGTGACTACTTACAGTCTTGCTGCCAGCATGATGGGGCCCAAGTTGGAGCTCATATGGATCCCAGTTATTTGTAATCCACAAGGCATTTGGGGGGATCCACAATCTTATAAAAATATAAAATGATGGCCAGACCCTCTCACCACTCCGTTGAGAATATCCTAGTGATCATGCACCATAATGAGAAAAGTAGAAAAATCACCTGTCAGAACTCTAGTAATCATCTATGGCTTTTCTGTACTAGGCCCAAGGGAACTCCTTTTCTTGCTGAATCATATGCAGGCATGGAACTACTGATTTCAGACTTCCCTCCTGATTCCACAAAATACCATCATCCAGGATTTCATCAAAAGACAGACACAATCTGCTACTTTACTTCCCTGTCCCAAAGCACTAGAAAAGAAAATCCAGTCATGCTGCAAGGCCCGTTTTCCCTTCAGCTCCCTGTTTCAGTCTTCCCTCCTCCAGCAAGTATATCAGTCTCCTCTTTCACTTTCGAAATTATCTTTTATATTCCTGAAAAGAGCTTCACCTTGTGGTGTAATGAAAAACTACAGTCTATTACTTCTACAATGGAATACAGTGGGAGCTACACCCCCCCCCCCAATTGAAAATCATGGGTCCCCCCAAGTCAAAGGTAGATTAGAAGCAAAATATTTTCATGCACTAATGCACTATCAACTGAACAATATTTTTGCATTCAAAAGGTACATTCCACCAAGGGCAATCAGCCTTATGCATAACTTGGGGAAGGGATGTCACCACTGGAGTAGGAGGCATAGGGATTATGGCCGCAGACTCTCTGATGACCTGTGGTCACAGGTTCCTGTGTACTATGTTCCAAACTGTTATATGTAAGTCTCTGTGGGGGCTGAATCAGTCTCTGCAATTTTGGTTCAGAAGAGACAGCTAAGGAATTTTGCTCAGAAGGTTTGTCACTCACATCACATTCAATGTCCAGTTCTTCAGTAGACATATTGTCTACTTCTAAGGTCTCCTCTTGTATAACCTCACTTTCATTTTCCATAATGGTATGACTGTCCTCAGCACTATTTTCTGAAGTTTGCATAGAAGGGCCTCCATCAGTATCAGGTCCTGTAAGAGGGACAGAAACATTACTTAGTCTATTGTTAGGGCTGGACTGCTCAAAATGACAAGGAATGAATTTCAGTACATTTACATTGAGATTGCAGCCCATGGGGTCTTGAACATCCTCCTAAAAAAGCCCACTGAAACCCCAGTCATCATCAATGTCCTTCTCTCCTTCTGCAGGAGGAAGCATAGACTCTTGAACATTGGCGAGGATAGTTCCTCTCTGCCTTAGCATTCTGGATTGCCTTAAGTTAGGCTTCCGCTGAGCCATTCTGGGTTCTGGATTCATGAGTCTTGTGAAGGCTGCCAGCCTAGCCAGATAGAATTTTGGAGATAATTCTGTCATTGGTAAATTTTAATGTAACAACAGTACACTCTGCTGGCAGAAAGCTGACCAAGTAAACCATATTGTGACCCTTTGATCTAAAGTCGGCTCCAGCCTGTCTAGATGAAGACATTCTTTCTATTGTTTAACCAAGAGTTAAATTGCTAGATTTAAACATGCAAATGTATTTTTATTGCTCTGCTTCCTGACCAGCTGCAAGATAAAAGGAGATGTTAAGAATGTAAATGTAGTTTCTGTGAGCCTGGGAACACAGGAAAGTGTGAAGAATGATGTAATGGGAACCAGGATTGTAATTTTAAAAACAGAGAGAATCAGAGATTATTAAGCATTGTTGTCTTGACCATCCAATTCACCAGCACTGTCTTCTCTATAAGTATGTTTATCTTAGATTTGTGTTTTCTCTTAGAAATAGCTAGAACTAGAAAGATTAAACTAAGTGTTTTTCTGTGATGTCAGAACTGTACTACTGAATTATTTTAAGTATTTCTCTGTGATTCCTGAACTCTTGACTAGCACTGTGTAGTAAGAAGTATTGTCTTGTATTTTATTATTACTAAATATTTTAAAATCTTTCAACTGTGGCTGTTTTGTGTAGAGATACGTTAAGCTGTATGAGTACATTGCATGTATATAAGGCTCCTGTACCAAGTCACTCTAATAAGCCTTGACTGTTTAGTTATACTACCAATTGGATAATAATATTGTGCAGTAATAATTGGACACCCTTTTTATGGACCTTTTAGTAGCTCATAAATATTAGCTGGGTGGTGGCAGTGATTTCTGCTGTATAGTCTGGGTAAAGGGGGCACAGCTGGAGAACCTGTGCCAGCCTTCCCCAGGAGTGTCTGTGTGGTTGTATAAAACTCTCATCTCAAAGTGTGGGTTTGTCAGCTACTTGGGCAGGGATACGAAGCACTGGTTGGACAGAGAGGGTGCTGGATGTTTTAGCTTGCCCAGCTGGCTGAGATCTGGACCCTATAGCTGTGCCAGTGGGGAGTCTTATTGGGAACCTGGAGAGCAAGGGAGTGACCAGCCCCAGACTGACTGTGATCTCTGTGTGCTCTTAAGAAAAATTGCAGTTTACTGTGTCTATTTGTTATCCTTTCCTCCTATATGAGATGCCCCTCACTGGTGTTAGTGGTGAGGACTGAGGCTCCTTGATTGCTGGGCCAAGGCATGGGTGTCACATATTAATTGTTTGGCAGTGGTGGGATATCCACACCACATATTAATTCGTTGGCAAATACTAATTGGCTTGTAGTGGTGTGGGTAGAGTGAATTCCTGTAGCTTGTGTACAGTGAGCTTTGAAGGTGTTTTGTACTGTAAAACAGCCACACAGTAAATACTCAGAGTTCAGATCACAATTGTTTTATTTCTTTTGTTAGCTTAGTTAGCCAGGGTGAGTATGCAGCATGTCAGCAGAGGAGTATGGAAAGCTGACAAGGAGCCAGCTGGCGGAGATGTGCCAGGCTAGGGGACTGGTGCATGGAAACCTGACTAAGGCAGACCTGATTGCAGCCTAGGTTACAGCTGCATCAGAAAACAGCAACCAGGAGGGCAATCAGACTGGCAGTGGGGATGTAATACCCTCAGAGAATGGACAGCACAACCTTTCTGCAGAGGACTTAAAATCCATCTGAAGCTAAAGAGACTTGAGTTGGAGGCCAGGCATGTGGAAATAGAAGCAACTGAGAGACTGCGACATTTGCAGGCTGAGGAGAATGAGAAACTGCTATGCCTGGAAGCTGAGGAAACAGAGAGGCAGATAGAGCATGAGAAGGAGATGCTGACTCTTCAGCAGAGTCATGGAGGTAATGGGGAAGGGAGTAACTGGACCCCAGAGGCACAACAGGTCAGTAAATTTCTTCCGCAGTTTAAAGAGGGGGATAATTTTGATAGTTTCATTCATATGTTTGAGAGGGTATGTAAACAGTATGGGGTTGACCAAAGGCTCTGGGTATGGTTCTTGACCCCCTTTCTCCATGGTAAAGCTGTAATGGTTTTTTCAAAAATGTCTGCTGTTGCATGTTTTGATTATACTGTTGCTAAAAGCATTTGTTCAAATTGTTTAAGCTAACACCTGAAATGTACAGGAAAAAAGTTTTGTGAGCATAGACGCAAGGCAGATGAAACTGTGTGTGAATATGTTGCTGAACTGAGCACTTATTTCCATAGGTGGGTGAGTGGATGTCAGGTCACCACTTTTGAAGGGCTGCCAGACCTTTTGGTGAGGGAACAAGCCCTTAGAACTTTGCCTGAGGACATGAGGATCGGGTTAGCTGATAGACAATGTGCTACTTCAGATGAGATGGGGAAAAAGGGAGACCTATACCTGGCAAGCAGGGCAGCCCTGCACCAGAAAGGGATCCCCAGTACTGCTCATGGGTCTAAAGGAACCCATGGTGGGCAGCGCAGACTGCCCCAACAGAATCTGCCAGTAGCAGGGAAAGCCACTAGTCCAAGTACACGTCCAGGAGCTAGGGTTAAATGTTTTGAATGCAACCAGTGGGGCCATGTGGCATATAGGTGTCCACAGAGGCAAGGTGGGGAACAAAAGGTGAGGCAGCCAGTAAGTGGGAAAGACAAAATGCCAATAGTAGGTTGTCTTGAGACAACAGGGCTCCTAAACTACCATCCTGCAGATGTCCTGAAAGGGAAGGATTTGGATGAGGCAGTACCATGTGCTTATGCAGTTACACGTGGTCAGGCTAGTAGACAAGCATGTGGGTCTGGTAGCCTGGAGGAGACCCAGACAAACGGAATACCTGCAGCCAGGACTGGTGAGGTGGTTACTTCAGGGAGGGAGCTACTCTGTAGCAGTGAGGCTGAATGTGAGCCACAGCTGCTTTTGGGTACAGATGCTCCATTGGACAGAGTGACTGCAAAGGCAGAGGTGAGTAGTAGTACTCAGGCTGACAGTGAGGCACCACTGTCAGAGGATGCCAGACTTCCTGTGGAAGGGGAGCTGGAAAGGGTTTCAAGGAGATAGTTGACAAAGGCTCATCTCTCAGACCCTACATTGCAAGGCCTGAGGCAGGTAGCTAGGGAGGCACCTGATTCTCAAGGAAAGGGTGAATATGTATACTGGGACAAAGGGTTACTATACAGAGAGTGGACCTCTGAGGGAGGGCTAGAAGGTGAGAGAGTACAGCAGTTGGTACTGCCTAGAGTCTACCAAATGGCACTTCTAGCCATAGCCCACGATATTCCCTTTGCAGGTCATATGGGCATAAAATGTACAAAGAGGCATATTATGTAAAACTGCTATTGGCCTGGAATTTTCAGAGATGTAACAGGGTACTGCAGGTCCTGTGAATAGTGCCAAAAGGTAGGCAAGGCAGGAGACAAGGTGATAACTCCTTTGATGCCTTTGCCTGTGATTGAGGAGCCATTTCAGAGGGTAGCTATGGATATTGTGGGTCCTCTGAGTACCCAGAGTTCTAAAGGGAAAAATTATATCCTAGTGGTAGTGGATTATGCTACACGATACCCTGAGGCAGTGGCTTTGTCCTCTGTTGAGGCAGAGAAGGTGGCAAATGTTTTGTTAGAGATTTTCAGCAGGGTAGGTTTCCCAAAAGGAATACTGACTGACTGAGATGCCAATTTCATGTCAGACCTGCTGGCTTGTCTGTGGAAGTCCTGTGGGGTGAAGCACGTAAAGACAAACCCCTACCATCCCCAGACTAATGATCATGTTGAGAGGTTAAACTCTACAATAGAGTCCATGCTACAGACATTTGCTGATCAGTTTAAGAGGGACCAGGACAAATATTTGCCCCATCTGTTGTGTGCTTACAGAGAAGTTCCCTGGGAATCCACAGGTGTTTCACTCTTTGAGTTGCTGTATGGACATAGGGTGAGGGGACCTCTAGATTTAATTCAAGATGAGTGAGAAGGTGAGTGTAAGTCTAACAAGGAGTCTGTTGTGGCATACATCCCAAACCTCAGGGCAAGGCTCAGGGAACTCATGGGCTTGGCCCAGGAGAACCTGGCAGAAGCCCAACAACAGAAAAAGGTGTGGCATGACAGGAAAGCTCACACTAGAGAGTATGCTGTGTGGCAGCAAGTAATGGTTCTCATTCCTGTCAGACACAACAAGCTGCAAGCAGCTTGGGGGGACCCTACAAGGTGGCAAGAAAGGTAAGTGATGTTAACTCCATGGTGGAACTGCTAGGCAGAAGACAGGGGCACAAATTGTACCATGTTAACATGATGACACCTTACCATGACAGGGAGGCCCTTGTGCTGAGCATTTGCAGTGGATTGCAGGAGGAGTCTGAGGGAGATCTGGGGACTGATCTCCTCAGTGAGGCTCGGGCTGACACCTCAGTGGAAGGGGTAGCAATGTCCCAGCAGCTATCTCCTACCCTGATTCGAGAAATCTGATCAGTGTTGCAGGAATTTGGGGACATGCTCTCTGAGAAACCAGGGCACACCCACCTGGGGCAGCACCAGGTG
The DNA here is from genome assembly GCF_019279795.1 of Protopterus annectens. Taxonomy (NCBI): domain Eukaryota; kingdom Metazoa; phylum Chordata; order Ceratodontiformes; family Protopteridae; genus Protopterus; species Protopterus annectens. The sequence continues at coordinate 872,569,755 of NC_056729.1, forward strand.
GATACAGGACCCCAAAGGCCTATTAGGCAGGCCCCTTATAGAGTGCCTGAGAAAATCAAACAGACTGAGGGAAGAGGTACAGGAGGTATTGGAACTAGGGGTGATTCAAGAGTCCAACAGTCCCTGGGCCTCTCCGGTGGTGCTGGTGCCAAAGAAGGATGGCCGCACCATGTTCTGTGTGGACTGCAGGAAATTAAATAGTCACACAGAGTCAGATGCTTACCCCATGCCTAGGAAAGATGAGACCCTAGAGCAGCTGGGTGGGGCAAAGTATCTTACAACCATTTATCTTACCAAGGGTTACTGGCAGGTGCCTTTGACTCCCAGTGCTAGAGAGAAGTCAGCCTTTGCGACTCCTTTTGGCTTGTATGAGTTCACAAAGATGCCCTTTGGGATGAAGAATTCCCCAGCGACTTTCCAGTGGCTGGTAGATCATATGCTAGTAGGAGCAGGAGGGTTTGCCCTTGCTTACCTAGATGATATTGCCATCTACAGCCATTCCTGTCCAGAGCACCTTCAGCATGTTAGGGAGGTGCTGGCCAGATGACAGAGTGCAGGGTTGACCATTAAGCTAAGCAAATGTCAGATGGGTATGGCAGAGGTCTCCTACCTAGGACATAGAGTGGGGAGTGGTAAGATAAGGCCATAACCTGCCAAAGTGGAAGCCATTCAGGCATGGCCTGCACCTCTTACCGAAAAGCAAGTGAGGGCATTTTTAGGAAAAGCAGGGTACTACAGAAAGTTTGTCCCCAGTTATAGTACCATAGCTGCTCTCCTCACAGACCTGGCAAGGACGAACTGGCCAGATAAGGTAGTGTGGACCCCAGCATGTGAGCAGGCATTCCAGAAGCTTAAAGAAGCTTTGGGAGGGCCCCCTGTGTTAGCCAGTCCAGATTGCAGTAAATAATTTTTTGTGCAGGTGGATGCTTTGAACCATGGGTTGGGGGCTGTACATAGCCAGATTTTTCAGAGGGGGAAGAGCACCCAGTACTTTATCTCAGTCGTAGGCTCCAACCCAGGGAGGAATGCTATGCAGCTGTAGAAAAGGAATGTCTAGCCATAGTGTGGGCACTGCAGAAACTTCAGCCTTATCTGTATGGAAGGAAATTCAATGTTATGACAGCTCAGAACCCCCTAACATGGTTATACAGAGCCAGCCAGCAAAATGCCAAGTTGCTAAGAGGGAGCCTAGGGTTGCAAGCATATGATATATCAGTGCAGCACCACAGTGGGATTAGCAATGCCAATGCAGATGGGCTCTCAAGACAGGGAATGGGGTAAGGTACACTCAGAGAGACCTAACCCACTCAAGCAGTGTTTCTCAAGGGTCACTTGAAAAACCAGCTTGCGTTCTCCAGGGGAGAGAAATGTGAAGGCTGCCAGCTTAGCCAGATAGAATTTTGGAGAATATTCTGTCATCTGTAAATATTTGTGTAACAGTACACACTGCTGGCAGAAAGCTGACCAAGTAAAGCATGTTGTGACCCTGTGATTTAAAGTCAGCTCCAGCCTGTCTAGATGAAGACATTATTTCTATTATTTTAACCAAGAGTTAAATTGCTAGATTTAAACATGCAAATGTATTTTTATTGCTCTGCTTCCTGACCAGCTTCAAGATAACAAAAGGAGATGTTAAGCATGTAAATGTAGTTTCTGTGAGCCTGGGAACCCTGGGAAGTGTGAAGAATGATGTAATGGAAACCCATAATGTGATTTTAAAAACAGAGAGAATCAGAGATTATTAAGCATTTTTGCCTTGACCATCCAACTCACCAACACTGTCTTGCCTTATAAATAAGTTTATCTTAGATTTGTGTTTTCTCTTAGAAATAGCTAGAACTAGAAAGATTAGACTAAGTGTTTTTCTGTGATGTTAGAACTATACTACTGAATTATTTTAAGTATTTCTCTGTGATTGCTGAACTCTTGACTAGCACTGTGTAGTACGAAGTATTGTCTTGTGTTTTTATTATTTATTATTAAATATTTTAAAACCTTTCAACTGTGGTTGTTTTGTGTAGAGATAAGTTAAGCTCCAAGAGTACATTGCATGTATATAAGGCTTTTGTACCAAGTCACTCTAATAAGCCATGACTGTTTAGTTATACCCTGTGGGCTCACTCCGCTCCCCTACCCTGCCCCCAAATATCACCTACCCCCAGTGGTCCTAAACTTATACATAAACTGCCACACCCCTATACATTAGCATCAACCCCTATCTCCTCCCCCTTAAAGTGCTATCACCTTAACTATACACTAACACCAACCTCTATCTCCTCCCCCTTAAAGTTCTAGCACTCATCTCCCATTATCCATTATCTTACCACCCTATCTACAAGCATCCCTACATTCTACCTCCCATGCCTACACTAATGGCCCAAGGATACCACAAACCCTTACCTTTATTAATACTCCTAACTATACTAATTATACCTTATCTACTTACTCTCTATGAACACCATACATATCTAGGACTTCATACCCACAACAGGCAAACCTCTATTCCTACTCTTAGCTCCCCTCACAGTCTCAGCAGCTTCTCCTGCCCAGCAAAGTACTCAGCAGCCACATTTCATAGACTCACTCACATCTCTCATTTTAACCCAATAGCTAGAAAAACCAAGAACCTAATTTTTAAACGTTTACAACTCATCCTAAAAGTATAGGTCCACTCCCTTTTAGATGGTGATATACACCCAAACCATGGTCCTACCACAATCACAGCTACACAGCCTGATACACCAACTCTTACTATCACACACACGCTTACCAAGCCCCCCAACTCTCTCCTGATAGCTCATCTTAACATTCGTAGCATCAATAATAAAGTTGCTCACCTGTATGCCCTTATAGATGTACATTCTTTTGACATACTCTGTCTGTCTGAAACATGGCTTAATCCATCAATACAAGACAGTGCAGTTCTACCCCCTGGCTACAATATCCTGAGACGTGACCGTAATACTAAGAAAGGTGGAAGTGTAGCCATACTTTATAAGAATGGATTACAAGTCACCTTGCTAGACCCCAAACCTCCACTTTCCAACAATGCAGAGATTCTTCTAACTAAGATTCAGCTTAATAAAAGTAAAGCCATATATCTAATCTGTGTCTGTCTTCCCCCAGGCAATAACATCAACACATTAGAGGCCATCCTCAGCTGGCCGTCAAGCAACTACCCCCAAGAAACCATTATACTTGGAGACTTTAACATAAACTGGAACTCCTGTATATCTGAGCAGCCTTCTACTCATATCAACCTATATGGTTTTACCCAAACAATAACATCCCCTACCCGTACCAATAACCCTAACAACAAAACAAGTACCCTTGACTGGATACTCACTAATACTCCCCCAAAAAAACTATAAAACAGGTACCCTCCCAGAGGACATAAGTGATCCCTTGCTTACCTATCTAATCAGATCTATAACTGAAGTTCCAAACTCAACCATCTGCAGAACTATTCGCACTAACAAAAAATTTAACCCTGCTCACTTTCAAACTGAACTAAGCACCTGTGACTGGTCACCCCTGAAACACCTCCCACTAGATAATGCAGTGAAATACTTTAATCCGAAATTTCTTTCCATTTTAGACTGCCATGCCCCATTACGCAATGTTAGAATCAGAACTAAACCAGCACCATGGCTCACCAAAACTACCAAACAAAAAAATCCTCCAAAGAAATAAACAATGGGCCAAATGGCATTCAACAAAAATCCCCTCAGATCACTTACAATTCAGACAGCTAAGAAACAAAACAAAAAAAGCCATATTAGCTGATAAAAGAAACTATTACTACCAGCTTCAACAAACCCACCAAAATAATCCTCAAAAATTCTGGCTGGGCATCAATAGCCTCCTACACCCCGGACACTCAAACACTCCCACTCACAACAATCCCATCCAAATAGCTGACTCATTTAACACATTTTTCACTGAAACAATACAATCCCTAGCCAACCAACTATCCCCTAGCACATCATGCTCTACCACAACCTCTACCAATAATCCTCCTCTATTTCATTTTCTGCCATTGCCCACATCGCTCATCTTTAACCTCATCCAGAAACTTAAACCCACCACACTCTCTGTAGATCTAATACCTGCAGAATACCTGCAAAAAGCCACTAAAGTCATAGCCTACTCTATATACATCCTCATTAACAGAACTATATCTGAAGGAACTATCCCCTTAATCTGGAAAGTCTCTCACATTATCCCCCTGCACAAAGGTGGTAACTCCAAGGAGTTCTCCAATTACAGGCCCATAGCCATACTATCTCCTTTGGCAAAAATAATGGAGAAATGTATTTATTTACAACTGTTAACCTACCTACTTGATCACAATTTACTAGCACCCTGTCAACATGGCTTTAGAACATTTCATAGCACCACCTCTGCTCTCTTATCCTCTACTAACCACATTAGTAGTAATCGTAATAATGATACTCTATCCTCAGCCCTTTTTATCAACCTGTCTAAAGCATTTGACATGGTTAACCACCACCTCCTCATAGACACACTCAAAAACCTGTCATTGGATGCCCTTACTATACAGTGGTTCCAATCATACCTAAATAATAGGCGACAGGCTGTACTATGGGATAATACTTTATCTTCCCACCTCCCAGTAGCCCTAGGCATTCCTCAAGGATCCATATTGGGTCCTTTACTCTTCTCCATCTTTACAAATGACCTCCATTCTGTAATTCCACAAGCTGACTGTATACAATACGCAGATGACTCCACACTCATATGCTCTGCTACTTCCCAATCAGAACTTCAGTCACTAACCTAAAAGACCTTTAGCACAGTGGAAAACTGGCTTCTACAAAGGTGTCTTATCTTAAACACAAAAAAAACTAAAATGCTACTATTCACCCCCACTCGCAGAACCTCCCCACTTAACTTTACTATTACTTCAAGTAATGGAACTATAATATCTCCTGAGCCAACCACCAAACTATTCGGAGTACTAACAGATAATAACTTGTCTTTTGAACCTCACATTAATAACACCATAAAAACAGTAAATAAGAAACTAGGTTCCCTCTACAGAATCAAACCCTTTCTAACTCCTCTAGCCAGGGTCACCATTGCTCGCACCCACCTTATCTCTACCTTGCTCTATGCCTTGCTCTATGCCTCCCCTATCTATACCAAAATATGCAGAAGTAATCTGAGTAAACTGTCATCCTCCTACAACAATATTGCCAGATTTGCAGCTGGGTCCTCCTATAGAACTCATCACTGTATCAACCTGAATCATCTTGGATGGTTAGAGTTGCCAAATCTAATACTTTTCAATCAACTAATAGTAGCCCATAAGATCCTGTATCTACCTCAGAATACACCCATACTTACACCCCTAGCTATCCCCTATAACAATCTCAAAACCTTACGCTCATCTAATAAACTACTTGTACAAATATCAAAATCCAACAACTCAGCTGGTGACACCCTGTTCTCTAATACAGTAGGTAAAGCCTGGAACAGCCTCCCAAGTCAGCTAACCTCAATATCCTCAGTTAACCTATTTAAAAGCAAGCTCAAATCCTACCTCAAATCACACTGGCTATACCCCTGTGATAACCCAGACTAACCACCATACCCTTATCTAGACCTTGATTCCTAGCCTCTTATGAACACGATCTTGTGTTTACGCGCTGATAATAATTCTGAGGATATTCTCATGTAAATATGTATATACTATTGAATGACCAACCATTTTCATTGAAGACTACAACTACTGTGAGAATGAACACTATAATTGTATCCTTGTATTTTGCTTTTGTAGACTCTATCTATTTAACACTAGTGTTTATTCTTTTTGGTTATTGTGTGACCTTAGTATCTATAATATCTCTTAGATATAATTTCCATTATTAACTCAAACTACTGTTGTATCTAGGTTATTTTTACATCAGGTTTTTTTTCCCTACTGGAATACAGAATATAAAATCCTAGGTATGTAATATGTTATAAAGTTTTGTAATGTACCAATTTCTACTGTAAATATCTTGTCTTGTCCTATTTGGTTGTTATTTGTGGAGATTTTCTCCCCGGGCCTCCACTGAAAATGGGCATATATCCAGCTGGACTAGCCCGGTCAACAAATGTAAAATAAAAATAAAAAAATAAAATTATACTACCAATTGGATAATAATATTACACAGTAATAATTGGACACCCTTTTAAGGGCCTTTTAGTAGCTGATAAATAGCTGGGTGGTGGCAATGATTTCTACCATATAGTCTGGGTAAAAGGGGCACAGCTGGAGAACCTGTGCCAGTCTTCCCCAGGAGTGTCTGTGTGGTTGTATAAAACTCTTATCTCAAAGTGTACGTGTGTCAGCTACTTGGGCAGGGACACGACGTACTGGTTGGACAGAAAGGGTGCTGGAGGTTTTAGCTTGCCCAGCTGGCTGAGACATGGACCCTATAGCTGTGCAAGTGGGGAGTCTTATTGCAGACCTGGAGAGCAAGAGAGCAACCAGCCCTGAACTGACTGTGATCTCTGTGTGCTCTTAAGGGAAATTTCACTTTACTGTGTGTATTTGTTATCCTTTCCTCCTATATGACATGCCCCTCACTGGTGTTAGTGGTGAGGATTGAGGCTCCTTGATTGCTGAGCCAGGGCATAGGCATCACAAGTCTCACTGATTTTGCCAAGGGCATTAAGTTGTTGTGTTGCCAGGTATTTATGAGTCCTTCTTTCCCCTCAGGGCAAACTTGGTAGACAGGGATATTAGGTAACTGAGAACAAATTACGTAAATCTCAGATCCCCAGCGGTCAGCTAGTTTATGCGTTCCTTGTAGTCCCAAATTTCTCAAAAGAACTCTGTCCCCTGGCTGCAAATCATGCATCTTTACTTTTTTGTCATAGTGAGCCTTGTTTCGCTGATGTCTTTGTCCTGTTGATTTTTCAACAAGCTCATAAACCTGTCTGAGGTTCTTCTTGAGTCTCTCCACATAACTACCATGAGATCGCACTGGTGTATCATCAGCTGTGACTCCAAAGGTGACATCAACAGGAAGTCGAGCTTCTCTTCCAAACATTAGGAAGTAAGGCGAGAATCCTGTAGCATAATTTTTAGTACTGTTGTATGCATGCACTACTGTGGCTACATGTTTACTCCATTGACTCTTCTTCTCAGCAGATAGTGTCCCCAACATGTCTAGTAAAATTCTGTTGAAACGCTCACCCTGAGGATCTCCTTGAGGATGATAAAGAGTGTTGCAGCTTTTTTGGACTCCCAGTAGAGTGAGTAGTTCATGGACAAGCTTGCTCTCAAAATCAATTCCTTGATCAGAGTGTATCCTTTTTGGCAGGGCATAGTGTACAAAGAACTTCTCAACTAGTAGTTTTGCCACTGTACTAGCTTTCTGATCGTGAGTGTCAAACTGCTTGAGCTTGCTTGGTATAATGGTCTGTCACCACCAGCACATTACTGATCCCGCCTTCATCCGGTTCAATGCACAGAAAAACTATACAGACCAGTTCCATGGGTCCACTACTTTCCATTTGACCCAATGAGGCAGCTCTGGTCAGCAGAGTCTTTCTCTGAATGCAATGAAGACATGTACGACAATAATCCTCAAAATCTTGCTTCATGCATGGCCAGTAGAACCTATCTCGTACCAGACCCATAGTTCTGTCATAACCAAGATGACCATGCTCATCATGCAATGACTGGAGTACTGCCTTTCTATACTTCTGAGGAAGCAACAATTGCCATTTTAAACTGCCGAGTGCACAAGGAGATCTCCTATACACTAGTCCATTCTGTATCTGGAGTCTGTCCCATTCTTTGGCCAAAAGTCGTGCCAGAGGATTAATATTCTTGCAAAGCATATTAACTTGTTTCTTCTCTAAAGCAGCTACCACCAGCTGACCTAAGGGGTCTTCTTTTTGATCTCGCTTGAGGTCACTGTTACTCAAAGCTGTTAGTGATGAAGCCTGTAAAGTGACCGGATTACAGTAAGCTTGGGGTATGCTTGCTGCAGACAGACCCAACTTCTGGGCCCAACATTCAGTGTGCTGATAGCAGGTTGCAATCTGACACATAGCTCTCACCCCTGGCGCTGGAATTTCCCCCATTTCATAGTTGGGGTGTAACTCTCCCTGAGGACTTCCCGACAGACCATTAGCATCCATTTCTGTGTCCTGGCCAATATTTCAAACTGAAATTATAGTTGCATAGAGCTGCCATCCATCTGTGGCCTGTAGCATTTAGTTTTGCAGTGGTCTGGATGTATGTCAGAGGATTGTTGTCAGTCTGCACTTCAAATTCACCCCAAAGAGATAGTCATGAGCTTGCCCACAGCCACCAACTTTAAGGCAAGGAATTCCAACTTTTGTGCAGGGTAGTTTCTTTCTTTGGGGGATAAACTCTTACTGATAAAAGACAACAGGTCTCAGCTTCTTGTCATGCACCTGGTAAAGGACTCCTTCTAAGTGATCCCTGCTAGCATTCACATGTAAAGTGTATGGCTTTGTTGAGTCCACATATGCCAGCACAGGGGCATGTGTGAGGCAATACTTAAGCTGTTCAAATGACTCTTCACACTCAGGACCCCAGTGACTCTTAATGAGTTCTTTACAGCCTCTCGGTCCCTTAGGTTTTTTCACAAGGATATTTTCTCATCATTTCAGAGCAAATGGTTGAGGGGACTTGCTGTCTTTGAAAATCCTTCCATAAACCTTCTATAGTAACTGTAGAACCCCAGGAAAGATTGCAACTCTGTGATAGTTTTGGGTCTGGGCCAAGATGTCACCACTTCAACTTTGCTGGGATCTATGGATATTAAATTTTCAGACACTACATGTCCCACATAGGTCACTGAAGGTTGGAAGAACTTACATTTGTCCAATGACAACTTCAGGGCTTCCTTCTCAATCCTGTCCAATACCTTCATCAGTCTTTCTTCGTGTTCCTCTAGGGTCCTTCCAAAGACAATGATGTCATCCAGGTAGACTAAGACTTCCAGGAGATGCATGTCCCCAACTGTTCTTTCCATGATTCTCTGGAAAGTTGCTGGTGCATTTGACAAACCTTCAGTTAGGCAATCAAACTCAAAAAATCCCAAAGGGGTGATGAAGGCAGTCTTCTCTTTCTCTTCTGGGTGCATAGGGGTTTAATAGCATCCACTCCTTAAGTCTAGCACACTGAACCACTTACTGCCCACCAGGCAATTTAGAGCATCTTCAATCCAGGGAGTTGTGTACTGGTCTGGAATGGTTCGCTGATTCAGAGTATGATAGTCACCACACTTGCAAATTGACCCATTCTTTTTTCTGACAACGACAGTGGGAGAGGCATATGGACTTCTTTACTCTCGAATTATCCCTGCGGCTTTTAGTTCCTCCAAATATTTTCTTAAGTCCACCACGTCTCCTGGAGCTACTCTTCTGGAACGTTCCCTGAAAGGCCTGTCCACTTTTACTCTTATTCGGTGTTCTGCACTTTTTGCACAGCCCACATCTAGTTCACTGGTAGAAAAACAAATTTTCTTTTTCATTAGTAGCTCTTTAACTCTGGTTAGCCACTCAGGGGGCAAGAAACCACCTCCTATATCAATATCTTCCAGCTTCACCTCATTGACCCTGCTTTCATTCCTTGTCAACACAGAAGCAGGTAAGGGAGTGGCAGAATAAACATTTCCCAAACGCACTTGTGAAAGCAGGAGAACGAGAGTACTTCCTTTATTCTTTAACCCCACAGGCAAAGTGTCATAAGTATGCTTTAACTTGTTCACAGGCCAAACGTCTGGGACTAGTTCCAGCCCCGGTGGCAAGTCACTTTCTAGATCCGTTTCCATCACTTTGGCTCTCAGAAAGGTGACCTGACCAGGATGAATTATATGCTCTTTCCCAGACAGGGTCCACACATAACCAATTTCATCTTTTTTACTATCCTTCTCCCTTTGAATGGTACAGAAAACTGGGCTCAGGAGAAGATGTAGAGTTGGGTGTTCCTGGGTCAACTGAGGCATTAGCATTCTTCTGACAAGGTCAGTATTTGTCCCCACTAAAAAAGATGCTGAATCCTTTCCTTTTGGCCTGGGGCACAGAACAGCGAGTGTTTCAAAATCTTCTGTTGACCCAACAACTGAAGTGGAAAATTCTAACCTGAGTGAGACATGACTACCATAAGGGAACTTTGTGTCACTTAGCCCCCAGATCTCCAAATCTTCTAACTTTTCAAGTAGCAAATGCTTTAAGTATTTTTGTAGAAGTCTCTGTACAGAATGGTGATTTGTGCCCCATTATCCAACAGTGCTTTACTATACACTCCTTCTATTTTTACTGACACGACAGGGGACAGTCCCAGTAGGCCATCAGGTAGTTTCTGTTTCCGATGCTGTTCAGCTGTATGGTAGTCAGCATGTGGTTGAAGTACCACTGGTTGACCTCACCATTTTAACAGATAAGACTCTTGCTTAGTAATGCTTTGCGGTCTCAGATGCTGAGATTTTGGCTGAGATGGCTTTCCATTTTGGTTTTTCACCTCATATGACCTAGAAGTGTGCATAGTAGGTAGTTTCTCTCCCATATTACAAGGATTTGTGTGGAAAGGAGATCCAGGATGCTGTCTCTTGATGTTAGATTTTATGGAGCTCTTTGTAACTGGGCACTCAGCTGGCTCCTTCACTGAATCCCTTTGAAGTTTCCCTGCATTGCCCTAGCCAATAATAGTTTGTTCACTTTTTTTAAGTTCTCTGCATTAGGACACTATTGCTTTATATGCCCTGCATCCCCACAGTAAAAACAAAATCCAGTAGGAACTCTGAACATTGGCTGATTCATTTCTTCCCTGAGTCCTTTTGTGGAGGTTCTAGCTAATGTATTCCTTCCTTCAGCTAAACTTACCACGGCTTTCTGCAACTCTGCAACTGTCTTGGTGACTTGAGCTATGGCGTCGGTCAGGGAAGACACCTGCATCTGCAACTGTGACATTGTGGACAATCTGGGCCATGACTCCTGTCTGAGTAGTGAGCATGGCTATAGGCTCCTTCTGGTGTTCACTCACTGTTTTAGGTGCTGTTGAACACTGAGATTTGGCTTCCAACAGGGCTTCCTCTTCCCTCACCTCTTTAACCAACTCAGAATAAGTTAGAGTCTCTTCCCTATTTCTCATCCTCATTTTCCACACAATGGGGTCCATAGCTTGAGCTCCCTGTAAAATTTGTCTGATTCTTACTTGGTCAGCTACTTTCAGATCCACACTCTTCTTTAGGATGATCTGGTGGAGCATTTTATCTAATCGCTTAATGTAATCAGATAGTTTCTCACCAACTTCTTGGTATGTATGTCCAAAATGATACAGTAGGTCAGCAGCCCTCTCAGTCCTTCCAAACACATCCAGCAATACTCCTAAATTGTCTTTGACTGTGCAATCTTGCTTACCCATCCTTAGGTTGTGTATGGTATACGCAGCTAATCCCTTTAGACATTCAGCTATCTGCTCCTTATTCTGAGATTCTGGGATATCCCACTCCTCTAGGGCTTGTGAAGTCTTATCCATCCAGGATTCAAAATCTTCCTCTCCCTGAGGTGTGGGTTGTTTGCCAGGAAAAGAAACACAATTTGCTGTAGCCAAACACAGTGAATGGCTGTGCAGGCTTTAAGCATTTTTCTACAATACTTCCCAAAGCATTCAAATCTTCAGGTCCTATAGTATTTATGGGCAGTGAAGATGCAGCTTCTGATGTAAGGTTCTAACCTACTTGGATAGCTTCCACAGGTATTTTTTCTGTTGCTGAGGTAGTGCATTTCTCATGGATTACCACACAGACTGTACTCTCACCTGAAATGTGTACACTTGAAGGTATGTGCTCATACACTAAAGGACTTTTCCATTCTAATAAGGCCAATGTGCTCTGCTCGGTAGTGTCCATAGTGCTGTCTAATAAAAATCCACGTGCTACAACTGGTAAGGATCCTATGACTTGATGTATTTGCATATCAGTTCATGTGACCCCTGACAACACCAGAACTAAGCAATGCTCTGACTGAGCATTGTGCTGTTTGCACCACTAAGTGGCTACTTCTGAGTTCATGTTTCTGCTGGATTTGATTTCAACACATACATGGGAATAGGGTGGAGTCCAAGGCAATACAAGCAATCCCAGATGAGCCCCCAAATGTAGTGCACCCACAGGTGCACCTGAAGTAGATATGGGTTCCTTCCTACCTGACTCTGGTGACACCCCTATAGGCCCAACACATCAAGGTGGCAAGAATGACAGATTTTATTCCAGGTGACACATCTAGTTTAAAAGGCAATAGCAAATTTCAACAGTGCACCAGTTAGTAATAAGGCAAGGTGAGATATGCATGCAATGAAAACATACATTCACCCTCTTCCCCAGAACTCAACAGAAAAAGGTTTTGACATTCAAACATGTACATAGAAGGCAATATCAATGAGCAGTAATGCTTTATAATGCAGCAATACAAACATGGGAAAAATGCAGTGTAATTCAGCAATAAAAGAGTTATAATACAACAATACAGATATGAGAAAATGCAATGTCATTCAGCAGCAAACTTCTTGAAGGCAGCAGTCCTAACATGAGCAAAATCCAATGTCATTAAACAAAGAAGATTTATAATGCAACAATACAAATATAAGAAAATGCAATTTCATTAAGCAGTAAAATTCTTGAAGACAGCAGTCCTCACACGAGAACAATGCAATGTCATTGAACAATGAAGATTTATAATGCAACAATACAAATATGAGAAAATGCAATATCACTGAGCAGTACTAACACCCTCAACTACTTACAGTCTTGCTGCCAGCATGAGGGGGGCCAAGTTGGAGCTCATATTGATCCCAGTTATTTGTAATCCACAAAGCATTTGGGGGGGATCCACAATCTTATAAAAACATAAAGTGACAGCCAGAGCCTCTCAACACTCAATCAAGAATATCCTAGTGATCAGGCACCATGGTTCCTCTGACGAAAAGAGTAGAAATATCACCTGCCAGAACTCTGGTAATCATCTATGGCTTCTCTGTACTAGGCCCGAGGGAACTCCTTTTCTTGCTGAATTATATGCAGGCGTGGAACTTCTGGTTTCAGACTTCTCTCCTAATTCCACAAAATGCCATCATCTAGGATTTCAGCAAAAGATAGACACAATCTGGTACTTCACTTCCCTGTCCTAAAGCACTAGAAAAGAAAATCCAGTCATACTGCAAGGCCCTTTTTCTCTTCAGCATCCTGTTACAGTCTTCCATCCTCCAGCTAGTATATCACTTTTGAAATTGTCTTTTATATTCCTGAAAAGTGCTCCACCTTGTGGTGTCAGGAAAAACTACAGTCTATTACTTCTACAATGAAATAAAGTGGGAGCTACATATATAAATATATATATATATATATATATATATATATATGTATGTATGTATGGGTTCCGTTCAGAAGCTCAAAATAGTGAAATCTTGAATTTCAGTATTTTGAGCCCAAGAAGTCAAATCCACATAACAGCAAAAGTTTAGAAGTGCTAAATTCAAAACCACGAATACCAGAGGTTTTGAATTTTGCACTTCTAAAGTTCCACTCTGGTTATGTATTCAGGTAAGTGTGTGTGTGTGTGTGTGTGTGTGTGTGTGTGTGTGTGTGTGTGTGTGTGTGTGTGTGTGTGTGTGTGTGTGTTAAGGGGTTTGAGTAGAGGCTGTGGTGTGTGTCAGTGTGTTTTGTTGCTGTGATGTGTGTGTGCAAAGAGAAAGTAGCTTGTGTGGTGGAGTTTTGTGTGTGTTTGCATGTAGTGCGACCTCAGAGTGAGAATATTTAAGTAGGGGAGTGTGGGGGGGGTGCATGTTCATAGGTTCATAGGTTCATACTAGGCTATCTGACCTGGGGTATTTATAAGCCTAGCCCGATTGTGTTTGGCTTACGCCACCCCTTGATTTGAGTATTACTGTGCCCTTTTTAAAGTTTAGTTTACTGTGCCTCTGTCTAATAGTGACACGGAAGTAATCCCTGGGACAAACCTACAATCCCCCATCCACTCATCAAGATTCTTCTTGAAGAGAGTCAGTGAGGTGCTCTGCCTAACATGAATTGGAATTCTATTCCAGAGCGAAGGGAGCCTCTAGGTTATGAATCTGTTCCTCCAGCATGTTCTATTTATTTCTGTGCTGAGGTTCAAGTCCCTCGAGCACGTGGCTCTAAGGGATTTAGATTTACTGAGGTGGAGCATTTCCATTAATTCTGGGTTGGACATAGCTTTATATGTCAGGCATAGATCGCCTCGAAGTAGGCGGTATGCAACTGAGTAGAGCTGGAGTTTTTGTAACCGAGCAGCATATGGCATCTGTTTGAGTCCCTTGATCCTCCTGGTGAGGTACTTTTGGGGTCTTTCTAATTGCTACAGGTGTCGGGTAAGGTACATCCCAAAGGGGGTATTGTATTCTATGATGGGCCTGATGAGGGATGAATAAAGGGGCACGATTACCTCTCTTGATCTAGATGTGAATCCTTTCATGATGAGGTGGGCTATGTAGAAGGTCTTTCTAACCACTTTGGCAATGTGGTTGTCAAAGGAGAGATTGCTATCAACTTGGGTCCCCAGATCCCTAATTACTTTCTCTGTACTTAATGGGTTACCACCTATGTGGTAATTTGTGGGCACATGTATTTTATGTCCTGAAAAGATCTGAAACTGTCTCCAATTCTTCCACAATAGTGAAATACCTTTTTCTGCTTTATCAAGTATAAAATAATATCATCTGCACATAAAGCTAACCTTCTTGATTACCATACCACTTAGATCCTTGACTTTGTGAGTCTCTTATTTTCTCTGCTTGCAATGGTTCTGACTATAAAATGAATAACAAAGGGGAAAGAGGACATCCATGCTTGATTCCTCTGGTCAAACACACCTTGTCAGAGAAAAACCCTCCCACCTTAATTTTCACCTCTGACCCTTTATATGTCCTGCTTATTAATTCTATTATTCTGTCATGGAATGCAAATGCTACCATTGCCCTTCTCCTAAAATTCCAGCTGATTCGACCAAATGCTTTCTGTGCATCAAGACCATAGAGATGTGGTCTGTTATCAACAAACATACTGAGGTCTTGCAAGCAGTGGTTACTAGAGGCTACAAAGTTGGTTTTCAAGAAGACAGTCACAGTGTGATAATCAGATTTGACTAGGGATGGGATGGTAAGTGGAATATTCCCACTGCGGAAACATTTATAAGTATTATTCCCTCAGCTGCCATTGTCTAACTGCGTGACTCTGAGCAAACCACTTACCCATACACCACTCCTGGGATGAGTCTGAAAAAAGGTATATGGAGATCAAATCTGTACCCCAGAAAACAAATATAAATAAAATATAATAAAATAAATTAAAAAAAGCAAGATGAAAAAGATTAACACATTTGGTGAGCAGGGAGACAATTTAGTCAAGTGTACTAGCATTTACAAAGTCCAGAGTTCTCAGGGTACATCTGTTGCCGGCAGTATTTGTTTGCTTTTATATGCATGTATAGTTGAAGTCCTTAGAAGAAAATAGTTACCCATAAGGTAGGTATTTAGTTTGATGGATAACTTTTTTAAGTGGCAAAAGTATCTTACATGCTCTAAAAGGGTCAGAGATATATATATATTTTTTTTATGATTATAATGATACAAATCTGGAAGTGATTTAAATCCTAGTGTCACTCAATAAAATTAATTATGGCATTATGCTACAACAGCACAGTGGTGCAGCAATTTGCACTGTCACCTCATAGCAAGGAGTTCTCTGGTTCAGTTCTTGGCTGGGGTGCCTTCTATGCGGAGTCTGCATGTCCTGCCTGCATTCATGCTGGTTTCCTCCCATATTACAGAGGCATGTGCCTGGAGTGTTTTTCTCTGGGCCTCTGCTGAAAATTGGCTTGTTCCAAGTCAGACTTTCCCAGTAAACAAATGTTAAATAAATACAGGTGATGAAATTAAGCCCATAATAAACATAACAATAATCTTTTTCTGCCCCTTCCTGGAGAATTTGGGTATTAGAATATGTTTTGATAATTGCTCACAGTTTGCAGTCAACAAACTTGCTTAGCTACAGCCTTTTGATAAAAGCTTTCATGACAGAGAAGTATATGCTAAGGAAAAGGGGGCTAAGGACAAACCCCCCTGGAATTTTGCTGGATATGCTTTTCTATGCAGAGTGTCCCCCACCAAACAAAACAGTATGGTTCTGAAAGATAGCCAGTTACCTATCCAGTGAACTTTGTATGTGTTCATTTTAATTTGGCTGACTAGGATGTCAGTCTGACAAGAGAAAGTGGGTTAGGAATAAATATAACTGCTCTCTCATAGCTGCCAGTGGATCTGAATGAAAGATAGTCATCGTACCCTGGAATAAATACATGCTAGGTTATATGTTATCATTTTGTTAGTGTTTTTGCTAAGAAGATTAGGGTAGAGCAACAGGCATATTGTGGTTTCTTTACTGGGAGTATGACGAACATTAATAAGGAAGCTAAAGTGTAGGAAACCTAATATATAACCTCATGGGACTTATGCTTTTACTGAACGAAAAGTAGAGAGTTTGTTTCCATTTGACTCCCAAGGCCCTGTTAGATAGGTAAATACAGAACTAATGTAGAGAGGTAGAGTTAGAATAAGGTTTATCATGTGACATGGTATCACAGGCTTTAGTTACGTCTAAGAAAAGTGTAGAGATTAGATTACCTTCATTTATTTTTGTGTTTACAGTAGAGGTGAAGTGAACCAGAGCTATAATAGTGCTGTGTTGCGGCCTAAAGCCATGCTGGATGTAGGAGAGTTGATTTTCTGATAAGTAGTTGAGCAGCTGAGTATGTATGCATGTATGCATTTATCCAGTATCTTAGATATGGGAGATATGATGACTATTGATTTGTAATTAGGGAGGTCCTTTGAGGTGCCTCCTTTGTGTAAGGGTAGTATAAATAATTTTTGTCATACGGGTGGTACAACATTTTCAGAGATGGACTGATTTATCAGAATGGAGATGGTATTTTCTATGGCACATAATCCACTATTTTAAGGCACTCACTTTGGATGTTGTTACGTGCAGGTTTGGTTGGTTTCACTTTTAGAAAAAGGTTTTTGATAGTGCAATAGGGATTGGTCGGAAAGAGAAATGGTTAGGCAAATTTGAGCATTGTGGCAGAAATTTAATTTGGTCTGGTTGGTTGCTGATTATAGATCTGACTACTTCTATGAAATGGGTATTTAATTGGTTGGCTATGCTATTGTTTGTTTTTTGTTTGCAAGTTTGATACTAGCTGTGTGGCTTGTTCAGGTTGTAATAACTTATTAATGGAGTTCCGGAATATTTTTGGATTTTTAAACATTGAGTTTTGGAGTGTGGAGTAGTAGATTTTTCTTGTGTTTTTTTAATTAGGTGCTTAGTTTGGTTTCTTAGTTGTGTAAAGTTTTGGACGGTGGCTTTTTTTTTGTGTGTGTGTGTCCAGGCCTTTGTTGTCTCTGTGTCTCATTTTTGCAGAGTTTCTATTGTCAGTTATGGGGCTTGGTTGGATCTGACTCTCCTAGTTCTGGTTGGGACTTGTAAGTCAAGTACACTTATAAAAATATCATTGAACACTGTTTCCTCATCACCTATTAGAAGAGCACTAAGACATTCCAAAGTATATGCTTTTAGAGTATTAATAAAGATCATTTGTTGAAATAAGTTAGTTTTCTTCCCTGTGAAGATATTAGTTTTAGAGGTAGTGTTTGAAGTTCTGACAGCATACATTGGTTGATGAACACTAAGGCTGCCAGAAAAGGTGCCAGAGATTAAGTTTGGGGAATATGTTAGAATCCAGTCTAGGGTAGACTGCTTGTAGCTTTTTTCTATCTAGTTGGGGAGGTAATTAGTTGGGCAAAAGTATAGAGCTGTATAGTCTTGGTAGGACTATCATAGTGTATTGTTTGCCAATCTGTATGTAGATTGCCTAGCATGATAGTTTCATATGATAATTTGGATGAGATCCAGGATAAAATTTCCTCAAGGGTGACCATAATATTACCTGGCGGGATATATGTGCCTATGATTGCTAATTCCTTATGTTTATCTATTTTGAGTAGTGTTATCAGGGTTTCTGAGTTTGAGAATGCTGTAACTGGGTGTGGGTAGAGAGAAAGCTGGTGGGTACTTCTACAGAAAATGTCATTCCACCTGCTTTTTTTACCTGATCAAATGTAATGGTGCTGAAGCCAGGAGGTAGAGTTTATATAGCTTTAGTTTCTTTGTGGAGCCAGGTTTCAGTTTCATTCTAGGGAATACTAAATTTTCCAGATGGTAAATTCATAGAGTTTATTATAGATACTCCTCAGATTGATGTAGAAAAGCCATTAACTGGGGGAAGAGTGTGGCTGTGGTTAGGATGAGGAAGAGATTTCACAGGGTATTGAGTGAGCATAAGTGCCAAAGTGATTAGGTTTTAGATTTGGGTGTATGACATGGTGGATGTTTATACTTTTTTGTTTTTAAATTGAATAGTTGGGTACTGAGATACACCCTTATGTAGTTGTATTTGAATGGGTGAATAGAAGATCATTGGCATAGGTGTGGGGATACTTGGTAATTACTGTTGGAGAAGTTATGGGAGGTGATTAGTATGTGCAGATTGTTAGGGCTGAGAGTTTGGAGTGGTGAGTGATATGATGTCATATGTGCCAGTAAACATAATAGGAAGAGTATTAGCAAGTTTATAAGGGCCATGTTTACTTACAGAGTGTGTGTATGAATGTGAAACAGTATTATGTGTAGTATGAATGTGTGTTATGAAAGGAAAGTAGTATGATGTGTGGTATGAATGTGTAATAATATGATGTGTGGTATGAAAGTGAAGTAGTATGATGTGTGGTATGAATGTGTAATAATATGATGTGTGGTATGAAAGTGAAGTAGTATGATGTGTGGTATGAATGTGTAATAATATGATGTGTGTTATAAAAGTGAAGTAGTATGATGTGTGGTATGAATGTGTAATAATATGATGTGTGTTATAAAAGTGAAGTAGTATGATGTGTGGTATGAATGTGTAATAATATGACGTGTGTTATAAAAGTGAAGTAGTATGATGTGTGGTATGAATGTGTAATAATATGATGTGTGGTATGAAAGTGAAGTATTATGATGTGTGGTATGAATGTATAATAATATGATGTGTGGTATGAAAGTGGAATAGTATGATGTGTGGTATGAATGTGTAATAATATGACGTGTGTTATAAAAGTGAAGTAGTATGATGTGTGGTATGAATGTGTAATAATATGATGTGTGTTATAAAAATGAAGTAGTATGATGTGTGGTATGAATGTGTAATAATATGATGTGTGTTACGAAAGTGGAATAGTATGATGTGTGGTATAAATGTGTAATAGTATGATGTGTGGTATGAAAGTGGAATAGTATGATGTGTGGCATGAATGTGTAACAGCATGATATAAGGAAGGACTGTTGGGGTGGAGAATAGTGAAACAGGGAGATACTACACTTCTTGGAATTAGTGCAGTGAAATGGGTCTAAGGTAATTTAAGTCACTATATGTGCTGAAGGGTGGTGGATGTATTTTGTAGAGAATTGGATCAGTGAGACAGGATCTAAAACACTGGGGTAAGGAATATAGTAGCAGTAGGATTTGATAACTGAGTGGGGTGTATAAGCAGTGATCAGTAGGGGGCATAGGGTCAATCATTAAATATAAGGAAGGAAATACATTAAGAGTCCTTAATTGCAGACAGTAGTTTAGGAGCTGTATGTGCATTATTGTGACAGTGGTATGCCTATATTTATTTGTATAACTTTAAGATGGTTGTGAAATAAGTGGGTTTCTGGGTGGAGAATGGTTCCTATAAACATAGTGGCATGGAGAGTGGCAGAGAAATTAGGGATGGAAGAGGACCACAGTGGGTAACACCTCCCACACCAGCAGGAGGCATCCTTTCTGTTATGCTTTCAATGCAACAGTTTTATATAATAGAAACAGTAGTCTAACACATGCTTTGGAAGCACAAGGATTGTCATTCTCCATCAAACTACAGTTACAGTACAGCTGTTTTGAAGAAGTAAGGTTCCCCAATGCACTATGAATCTACAGGTGAGTTTTCCTCAGACAGCTACAGTTTTATACCAAACACACTGAGTGCAGGAAAGTTTGCAGACCGGAGGGTTGAAAAACTGGAATTTAGCTGAGAGACCAGCAGAAAGAGTATAATCAGTTAACTGAAGGAGAAAAAGATGAGCCAGTTATGTAATAAATATTGGCTAAGATTATAAGCCTGAGATCTGCGGGAGGATACTGCACTCTCATCAATATTATAAGACAAAATCATGTTGAACAGCAATCTATATAAGTCTTAAGTGAATAATCCAGTGGCCTTGTACAGCATTACAATGGGGCAGACCAAGATTCCTACTGAGTATGCACCTGTGTAACTGAGGATGGCCTTGTACAGCATTACAATGGGGCAGACCAAGATTCCTACTGAGTATGCACCTGTGTAACTGAGGATGCACTAGCAGTATTCAGTCATTTCATTGTTCTTTTGTTTTTCACACAAGAATGATTAAAAAACCATTTCTATACTCTTGGATTAAGGAATAAAGTTAGATGAACAATGATATACCTTTGAGGTCATATCACATTAGTTCATGTGCTATAACTCCTTTGCACAAGCCTATTTATAGGGAAGCATCCTAATAAGACACACATACCACACACACACACACACACACACACACACACACACACACACACATCTATATTTATGTATCATATACACACACGCACAACCACACACACAGATATATATATATATATATATATATATATATATATATATATATATATATATATATATATATATATATATATATATATATATGCGTGTGTGTGTGTGTGTGTGTGTGTATAGGGTCTACTTTTATTTCCAAAAAAGCCAAAATACCAGTGACCACAAGAATGAGACCAAAATCTCGAAACACGGAATCATGAATCAGGTAATTATTATCATGGCAAGTGAATACTTGCTCAAAACAACAGTAAATAACAGCGCACCACCAAATCCTCCCCAATTATATATACCAACAATGGGTTCACATTACAGTGGAGAAACGGCATAATCCTCCTAAGAATACTTACATGATTCATGATTCCGTGTTTTGTGATTTTTGCCTCGATCTTGTGGTCGTCATTATTTTGGCTTATACATATATATATATATATATATATATATATATATATATATATATATATATATATATATATTTCTCTCCACACAAAATGCCAAACGGAAACAACCTTTCACAGCTGAAGTCAGCAAAATAAATCCACCGGTCAAAGAATAAAAACAAAATAAATTTAATGAATGTCCACAAAATTTTGTTGAGCGCATTCACTCATCACAGCGAGCTTCTTCAGAACAATTATGGAATGAAAGTGTATTCAATTTATATTTAAAATTTAAAAATGGCGCCAAAATAGCTCATTTTTTAAAGAAACATAGTCCTTTAAATTAAATGCATATTAAAACATTCTACATAATCTATGCATATTGCAATATAAAACTTTATACATATAAAAATTGAATAGTGTAAAAATTCATTTGAAGAATGAATTAACAATTTAACATTAATAAAGGCTTAATCGAAAGGGAATCATTAATACCTGGAGTTGTAGTGGCGTCAGTTAAGACCTGCCAGTATAATTCCCTATATGCTAAATAGTTTTTCACATTTCCTCCTCTAGGATTATTTTTTACTACTTCTATTATGGCAAACTTAAATTTATGTTCCAAACCATTTTCTACAATATGCCTGGCCAAGGCATTCTTTGTATCATTATTTTTAATGCTGTATAGATGTGAGTAAATTCTTTGTCTTAGTTGTCTCTCGGTCTTCCCTATATAAAACGAGGGACAGACCGAACAAAGTGCTATGTATACCAGCATGTTGGATCTGCAATTACCTTTAGGTAAATAAATGTTAGTCTTATTTGAGTTCTTCAAAATAACAGGACTGAATTCATATATGCTAGAACATTGATTGCAGGACCCACATTTAACAGTGTGTGTGTCAACTCCATTCCTGACTCTAATATTCTGTTCTAACAAGTTCTTGATATTCCTACCCATTTTATTAATAAAAATAGGGCTTGTTCCGATAATATCAGCTACTGCCTGTTCACTTGTCAATAGGTGCCAATTCCTTATCATAATATCCTTTATAATATGGCTAAATGGGCCAAATTCAATAATACAGGCTCTGTTGAATTTTTTAGAAATATTACAACTATTAGTAACTGCTTTGTTTTTGTTATTATCTAACTGACTAATGGGTCTTGAAACAGAGGTATTAGGGTCATGTACATCAAATGTGTTATTACTTCCTAACAATGATGTATATCTGTTGCCCCTTTGACCAATAACATATGTAGAAATGTTGTTCATTATTTCATTGTCATATCCCCTTTCTGAGAATAATGCTGTAATACATTCAATTTCATTAATCATGTCTGAATAATTAGAAGTCATTCTAATGGCTCTAATGCATTGGCCTTTAAATATATTTCTTTTAACTTTGGTTGGGTGAAAACTGTTAAAGTCCAAGTAGGAGTTGGTAAATGTGGCTTTTCTAAATATTTTGGATTTCAAACAGCCATTTTCTACACTTACTAACGTGTCCAAATAAGGCACTCCACTGTTGTTAACTTCAGATGTAAATTTTAAAATTTCACTACTGGAATTGATGTATGATAAGAAAGCTGTATATGAAATGTTGTCTCCTTTCCACAAGATGTAAATGTCATCAAGAAACCGAGAATAATACACGATAGACTTGAAAAATGGACTATTAAATATTGTGTTTTCCTCCCAGTCCAGCATAACCAGGTTGGCAAATATGGGTGCGCATGCCGCACCCATAGCCACACCCCTGGTTTGCTTGAACAGTTCTCCTTCATAGTATATAAAGTTGTTTTGCAATACTATGCTCATTAGCTCAGCCAATAGAGATATCCTGTCCCATGTCATGTCAGTGTGTTTTCTCAAACATCTAGTGAAGGCGTTTATACCCTGCTCTATGGGTATGCTACTAAATAAGTCAATCACATCTATTGTGCTGAAAAGAATGTCCCCATTATAATCATTTATGGGGTAATTCTTTAAAAATTCCCACGAATCCTTCACTAGATGCTTGACCTAATTATATATGGGTTTTAATAGAGTGTCTATTACCACCCCTATTGGAAAGGTCTTAGACTTACTCCCAGATATAATCGAGCGAAACGGGGGGTTCTGATAATCTTTATGTTCCTTGGGAATCCCTACTATAGTTGCCAATGTCGGGAATTCGACAAGCATAAATTTGTATAAATCCTCTGAAATTCTTTGTTCAATATAGTATTCTTCAAGATACATATCTATTCTCCTATAAGCTATATTTATCTCATTCAAAGAGATAGTATTATAATTGCCCGAATTATGTAGTATATCAAGTATGACAGCACTGTACATGGTGGCGTAAAAAAATATCGCCGCCATCTTTATCGGGCTTCATAATCCTGATGTTGTGGTTGTTCTGCAGCTCACATAGAGCCTCGTGTTCTTCCACAGACAAATTGTGTTTTGTCTTACACATTCTAATATGTTGATTAGCTTTGTATATTTCTCTGGTGACCCTGTTGACGTACATTTGGACATTAGGGTTACAAGGTGGAATGAAACTACTTTTCCTTTTTAGATTACCTAATTTGTCACTGGTCCCAATTTCCTTATTTCCAAATGTCAAAGCCAGGTTCATCTTCCTAGTAAATTTCTTGACTTCTAGTATGTTGTCTACTAGATGGAATTTAGGGGTCGGGATGAATTTCAACCCCTTGGATAACAGACTAAAATGAGCCTTTTCTAACTTAATGTTGCTATAATTGTAAATATTAAAGTTTTTGTAAGTACTTAACACTTGGTTGGTGGTAATAATGTCTGTATCAGCATTGTCACTCAATTTTCCAGATGAATTAGGTAATTGAGACGTTAATGCTTCCTTTTCCATTTTTCTCCTTTTCTCCACTTGCCATAATGCATTCCCTTGGATGTGTGAAAAAACTCATCATTACATTCTCCTTTGTCAGAACCAAATTGATCCTGTACCTCTCTATTAAATTTTGTACTGCCCCATTTGTAACGGATATGCCTTCTATACTGGTCTCTATCTCTGTTCAGTTTCTTTTGTTTGTGTTCAAAAGCTTTACTAGCTCTAACCTCTGCTGTAGTAAACTGCTTATAAAATAATGTCTCCCATTGCGAAAAAAGCATGTCCTGCATAATTAAATTGTTAAGTTTCTCAACTTCAATCAACATTTTGCATAACTTAGCATCATTGTGTTTAATAAGCATTCTCATAAATTCAAATCCGAACTTGTCAAATAAAGTGTTAAATTCCATTTGAACATCAGTATCAATATCTATACCTAGGGGTAACTTGTAAAATCTTAGGCCCATAGGTACAATATTAATTGATAAACAATAATTAAGATAAGCATTATCTAATTTTAAGCCATTAATAATGTTTAACTTCTTGCCAAATGAATAAATCATATCCTTAATACCTTTACAATACAAGTGGGATTCCACATTGTTTCTATTTGTATTACTATCAAATTTGCATTCATGACCAAGAAAATTCTGTAACGCGTTGCGTTTATGATCATTGTTCGTATTACTAACAGTACCTTTTGGGCGAGAATTCTCACCAGAATTCTCACCAGAAATGTGAGCATATGTCCGAGTAGGTTGCGTGTGTTTCAGTCTAGTTCCTACATGCTTGATTTCTTCTGAAAGGTTGCCGAAAGAAAAATCAAAAGTGAAATCCGTTACTGCCGTCCTGTTGTTTTCATTAGTAACGGCTGCACCAGGCAAGTCTATAGCGCATCTATGTATTCGCTCTTGTTCCTGCCCATTCGGTAATCCAGGAGATGAAGTGTTAGGTAGCTCGTCGCTACTGTTGTTGGTAGTGCCTTTACAAGGCGTTCCCTTGTAAGAGGGAACTGCTCCCAAAACATTCCTTCCGTTAGTAATAACAGGCGAATGAAAGTGTAAGTCTGAAAATCCGGGGATCTTGCTGAATAACTCCAAAACTTTCGAAACCTCACTATTTCAAATTCTGTGCAATGACCTGGTGAGGTGTTGGGAGTCAGACTGTGAGAGGAATCCATGGAACAACAACTGAATCAAAGAATTACCGTTTGGGTCAACACAATTCCTCTCCACACAAAATACCAAATGGAAACAACCTTTCACAGCTGAAGTCAGCAAAATAAATCCACCGGTCAAAGAATAAAAACAAAATAAATTTAATGAATGTCCACAAAATTTTTTTGAGCGCTTTCACTCGTCACAGCGAGCTTCTTCAGAACAATTATGGAATGAAAGTGTATTCAATTTATATTTAAAATTTAAAAATGGCGCCAAAATAGCTCATTCTTTAAAGAAACATAGTCCTTTAAATTAAATGCATATTAAAACATTCTACATAATCTATGCATATTGCAATATAAAACTTTATACATATAAAAATTGAATAGTGTAAAAATTCATTTGAAGAATGAATTAACAATTTAACATTAATAAAGGCTTAATCAAAAGGGAATCATTAATACCTGGAGTTGTAGTGGCGTCAGTTAAGACCTGCCAGTATAATTCCCTATATGCTAAATAGTTTTTCACATTTCCTCCTCTAGGATTATTTTTTACTACTTCTATTATGGAAAACTTAAATTTATGTTCCAAACCATTTTCTACAATATGCCTGGCCAAGGCATTCTTTGTATCATTATTTTTAATGCTGTATAGATGTGAGTAAATTCTTTGTCTTAGTTGTCTCTCGGTCTTCCCTATATAAAACGAGGGACAGACCGAACAAAGTGCTATGTATAGCAGCATGTTGGATCTGCAATTACCTTTAGGTAAATAAATGTTAGTCTTGTTTGAGTTCTTCAAAATAACAGGACTGAATTCGTATATGCTAGAACATTGATTGCAGGACCCACATTTAACAGTGTGTATGTCAACTCCATTCCTGACTCTAAAATTCTGTTCTAACAAGTTCTTGATATTCCTACCCATTTTATTAATAAAAATAGGGCTTGTTCTGACAATATCAGCTACTGCCTGTTCACTTGTCAATAGGTGCCAATTCCTTATCATAATATCCTTTATAATATGGCTAGATGGGCCAAATTCAATAATACAGGCTCTGTTGAATTTTTTTAGAAATATTACAACTATTAGTAATTGCTTTGTTTTTGTTATTATCTAACTGACTAATGGGTCTTGAAACAGAGGAAGTAATAACACATTTGATGTACATGACCCTAATACCTCTGTTTTCAAGACCCATTAGTCAGTTAGATAATAACAAAAACAAAGCAGTTACTAATAGTTGTAATATTTCTAAAAAATTCAACAGAGCCTGTATTATTGAATTTGGCCCATTTAGCCATATTATAAAGGATATTATGATAAGGAATTGGCACCTATTGACAAGTGAACAGGCAGTAGCTGATATTGTCGGAACAAGCCCTATTTTTATTAATAAAATGGGTAGGAATATCAAGAACTTGTTATAACAGAATATTAGAGTCAGGAATGGAGTTGACACACACACTGTTAAATGTGGGTCCTGCAATCAATGTTCTAGCATATACGAATTCAGTCCTGTTATTTTGAAGAACTCAAACAAGACTAACATTTATTTACCTAAAGGTAATTGCAGATCCAACATGCTGGTATACATAGCACTTTGTTCGGTCTGTCCCTCGTTTTATATAGGGAAGACCGAGAGACAACTAAGACAAAGAATTTACTCACATCTATACAGCATTAAAAATAATGATACAAAGAATGCCTTGGCCAGGCATATTAGAAAATGGTTTGGAACATAAATTTAAGTTTGCCATAATAGAAGTAGTAAAAATAATCCTAGAGGAGGAAATGAAAAACTATTTAGCATATAGGAATTATACTGGCAGGTCTTAACTGACGCCACTACAACTCCAGGTATTAATGATTCCCTTTCAATTAAGCCTTTATTAATGTTAAATTGTTAATTCATTCTTCAAATGAATTTTTACACTATTCAATTTTTATATGTATAAAGTTTTATATTGCAATATGCATAGATTATGTAGAATGTTTTAATATGCATTTAATTTAAAGGACTATGTTTCTTTAAAGAATGAGCTATTTTGGCGCCATTTTTAAATTTTAAATATAAATTGAATACACTTTCATTCCATAATTGTTCTGAAGAGGCTTGAAAGCGCTCAACAAAATTTTGTGGACATTCATTAAATTTATTTTGTTTTTATTTTTTCACCGGTGGATTTATTTTGCTGTTTTCGGCTGTGAAAGGTTGTTTCCGTTTGGTATTTTGTGTGGAGAGGAATTGTGTTGACCCAAATGGTAATTCTTTGATTCAGTTGTTTTTCCATGGATTCCTCTCACAGTCTGACTCCCAACACCTCACCAGGTCATCGCACAGAATTTGAAATACTTCGGGCAGAAGTTACGTCCCTGCGTAGTGAGGTTTCGAAAGTTTTGGAGTTATTCAGCAAGATCCCCGGATTTTTAGACTTAGACTTTCATTCGCCTGTTATTACTAATGGAAGGAATGTTTTGGGAGCAGTTCCCTCTTACAAGGGAACACCTTGTAAAGGCACTACCAACAACAGTAGCGACGAGCTACCTAACACTTCATCTCCTGGATTACCGAATGGGCAGGAACAAGAGCGAATACATAGATGCGCTATAGACTTGCCTGGTGCAGCCGTTACTAATGAAAACAACAGGACGGCAGTAACGGATTTCACTTTGATTTTCTTCGCAACCTTTCAGAAGAAATGAAGCGTGTAGGAACTAGACCGAAACACACACAACCTACTCGGACATATGCTCACATTTCTGGTGAGAATTCTGATGAGAATTCTCGCCCAAAAGGTACTGTTAGTAATACGAACAATGATCATAAACGCAAAGCGTTACAGAATTTTCTTGGTCATGAATGCAAATTTGATAGTAATACAAATAGGAACAATGTGGAATCCCACTTGTATTGTAAAGGTATTAAGGATATGATTTATTCATTTGGCAAGAAGTTAAATATTATTAATGGCTTAAAATTAGATAATGCTTATCTTAATTATTGTTTATCAATTAATATTGTATGGGCCTAAGATTTTACAAGTTACCCCTAGGTATAGATATTGATACTGATGTTCAAATGGAATTTAACACTTTATTTGACAAGTTCGGATTTGAATATATGAGGATGCTTATTAAACACAATGATGCTAAGTTATGCAAAATGTTGATTGAAGTTGAGAAACTTAACAATTTAATTATGCAGGACATGCTTTTTTCACAATGGGAGACATTATTTTATAAGCAGTTTACTACAGCAGAGGTTAGAGCTAGTAAAGCTTTTGAACGCAAACAAAAGAAACTGAACAGAGATAGAGACCAGTATAGAAGGCATATCAGTTACAAATGGGACAGTACAAAATTCAATAGAGAGGTACAGGATCAATTTGGTTCTGACAAAGGAGATTGTAATGATGAGTTTTTTCACACATCCAAGGGAATGTATTATGGCAAGTGGAGAAAAGGAGAAAAATGGAAAAGGAAGTATTAACGTCTTAATTACCTAATTCATCTGGAAAATTGAATGACAATGCTGATACAGACATTATTACCACCAACCAAGTGTTAAGTACTTACAAAACTTTAATATTTACAATTATAGCAACATTAAGTTAGAAAAGGCTCATTTTAGTCTGTTATCCAAGGGGTTGAAATTCATCCCGACCCCTAAATTTCATCTAGTAGACAACATACTAGAAGTCAAGAAATTTACTAGGAAGATGAACCTGGCATTGACATTTGGAAATAAGGAAATTGGGACCAGTGACAAATTAGGTAATCTAAAAAGGAAAAGTAGTTTCATTCCACCTTGTAACCCTAATGTCCAAATGTACGACAACAGGGTCACCAGAGAAATATACAAAGCTAATCAACATATTAGGATGTGTAAGACAAAACACAATTTGTCTGTGGAAGAACATGAGGCTCTATGTGAGCTGCAGAATAACCACAACATCAGGATTATGAAGCCCGATAAAGGTGGCGGCATCGTATTTTACGACGCCACCATGTATAGTGCTGTCATACTTGATATATTACATAATTCGGGCAATTACAATACTATCTCTTTGAATGAGATAAATATAGCCTACAGGAGAATAGATATGTATCTTGAAGAATATTATATTGAACAAAGAATTTCATTGGATTTATACAAATTTATGTTTGTTGAATTCCCGACATTGGCAGCTATAGTAGGGATTCCCAAGGTACATAAAGGTTATCAGAACCCCCCATTTCACCCGATTATATCTGGGAGTAAATCTAAGACCTTTCCAATAGGGGTGGTAATAGATATTAAAACCCATTTATAATGAGGCCAAGCATCTAGTGAAGGATTCGTGGGAATTTTTAAAGAATTACCCCACAAATGATTATAACGGAGACATTCTTTTCAGCACAATAGATGTGATTGACTTATTTAGTAGCATACCCATAGAGCAGAGTATAGACGCCTTCACTAGATGTTTGAGAAAACACACTGACATGACATGGGACAGGA
This sequence comes from Protopterus annectens, assembly GCF_019279795.1. Taxonomy (NCBI): domain Eukaryota; kingdom Metazoa; phylum Chordata; order Ceratodontiformes; family Protopteridae; genus Protopterus; species Protopterus annectens. The sequence goes on from NC_056729.1 coordinate 872,599,466, forward strand.
TATCTCTATTGGCTGAGCTAATGAGCATAGTATTGCAAAACAACTTTATATACTATGAAGGAGAACTGTTCAAGCAAACCAGGGGTGTGGCTATGGGTGAGGCATGCGCACCCATATTTGCCAACCTGGTTATGCTGGACTGGGTGGAAAACACAATATTTAATAGTCCATTTTTCAAGTCTATCGTGTATTATTCTCGGTTTCTTGATGACATTTACATCTTGTGGAAAGGAGACAACATTTCATATACAGCTTTCTTATCATACATCAATTCCAGTAGTGAATTTTTAAAATTTACATCTGAAGTTAACAACAGTGGGGTGCCTTATTCGGACACGTTAGTAAGTGTAGAAAATGGCTGTTTGAAATCCAAAATATTTAGAAAAGCCACATTTACCAACTCCTACTTGGACTTTAACAGTTTTCACCCAACCAAAGTTAGAAGAAATATATTTAAAGGCCAATGCATTAGAGCCATTAGAATGACTTCTAATTATTCAGACATGATTAATGAAATTGAATATATTACAGCATTATTCTCAGAAAGGGGATATGACAATGAAATAATGAACAACATTTCTACATATGTTATTGGTCAAAGGGGCAACAGATATACATCATTGTTAGGAAGTAATAACACATTTGATGTACATGACCCTAATAACTCTGTTTCAAGACCCATTAGTCAGTTAGATAATAACAAAAACAAAGCAGTTACTAATAGTTGTAATATTTCTAAAAAATTCAACAGAGCCTGTATTATTGAATTTGGCCCATTTAGCCATATTATAAAGGATATTATGATAAGGAATTGGCACCTATTGACAAGTGAACAGGCAGTAGCTGATATTGTCAGAACAAGCCCTATTTTTATTAATAAAATGGGTAGGAATATCAAGAACTTGTTAGAACAGAATATTAGAGTCAGGAATGGAGTTGACACACACACTGTTAAATGTGGGTCCTGCAATCAATGTTCTAGCATATACGAATTCAGTCCTGTTATTTTGAAGAACTCAAACAAGACTAACATTTATTTACCTAAAGGTAATTGCAGATCCAACATGCTGGTATACATAGCACTTTGTTCGGTCTGTCCCTCGTTTTATATAGGGAAGACCGAGAGACAACTAAGACAAAGAATTTACTCACATCAATACAGCATTAAAAATAATGATACAAAGAATGCCTTGGCCAGGCATATTGTAGAAAATGGTTTGGAACATAAATTTAAGTTTGCCATAATAGAAGTAGTAAAAAATAATCCTAGAGGAGGAAATGTGAAAAACTATTTAGCATATAGGGAATTATACTGGCAGGTCTTAACTGATGCCACTACAACTCCAGGTATTAATGATTCCCTTTCGATTAAGCCTTTATTAATGTTAAATTGTTAATTCATTCTTCAAATGAATTTTTACACTATTCAATTTTTATATGTATAAAGTTTTATATTGCAATATGCATAGATTATGTAGAATGTTTTAATATGCATTTAATTTAAAGGACTATGTTTCTTTAAAGAATGAGCTATTTTGGTGCCATTTTTAAATTTTAAATATAAATTGAATACACTTTCATTCCATAATTGTTCTGAAGAGGCTCGCTGTGACGAGTGAAAGCGCTCAACAAAATTTTGTGGACATTCATTAAATTTATTTTGTTTTTATTCTTTGACCGGTGGATTTATTTTGCTGACTTCAGCTGTGAAAGGTTGTTTCCGTTTGGTATTTTGTGTGGAGAGGAATTGTGTTGACCCAAATGGTAATTCTTTGATTCAGTTGTTGTTCCATGGATTCCTCTCACAGTCTGACTCCCAACACCTCACCAGGTCATCGCACAGAATTTGAAATACTTCGGGCAGAAGTTACGTCCCTGCGTAGTGAGGTTTCGAAAGTTTTGGAGTTATTCAGCAAGATCCCCGGATTTTCAGACTTAGACTTTCATTCGCCTGTTATTACTAATGGAAGGAATGTTTTGGGAGCAGTTCCCTCTTACAAGGGAACACCTTGTAAAGGCATTACCAACAACAGTAGCGACGTGCTACCTAACACTTCATCTCCTGGATTACCGAATGGGCAGGAACAAGAGCGAATACATAGATGCGCTATAGACTTGCCTGGTGCAGCCGTTACTAATGAAAACAACAGGACAGCAGTAACGGATTTCACTTTTGATTTTTCTTTCGGCAACCTTTCAGAAGAAATGAAGCGTGTAGGAACTAGACCGAAACACATGCAACCTACTCGGACATATGCTCACATTTCTGGTGAGAATTCTGGTGAGAATTCTCGCCCAAAAGGTACTGTTAGTAATACGAACAATGATCATAAATGCAAAGCGTTACAGAATTTTCTTGGTCATGAATGCAGATTTGATAGTAATACAAATAGGAACAATGTGGAATCCCACTTGTATTGTAAAGGTATTAAGGATATGATTTATTCATTTGGCAAGAAGTTAAATATTATTAATGGCTTAAAATTAGATAATGCTTATCTTAATTATTGTTTATCAATTAATATTGTACGTATGGGCCTAAGATTTTACAAGTTACCCCTAGGTATAGATATTGATACTGATGTTCAAATGGAATTTAACACTTTATTTGACAAGTTCGGATTTGAATATATGAGAATGCTTATTAAACACAATGATGCTAAGTTATGCAAAATGTTGATTGAAGTTGAGAAACTTAACAATTTAATTATGCAGGACATGCTTTTTTCACAATGGGAGACATTATTTTATAAGCAGTTTACTACAGCAGAGGTTAGAGCTAGTAAAGCTTTTGAACGCAAACAAAAGAAACTGAACAGAGATAGAGACCAGTATAGAAGGCATATCAGTTACAAATGGGACAGTACAAAATTTAATAGAGAGGTACAGGATCAATTTGGTTCTGACAAAGGAGAATGTAATGATGAGTTTTTTCACACATCCAAGGGAATGCATTATGGCAAGTGGAGAAAAGGAGAAAAATGGAAAAGGAAGTGTTAACGTCTTAATTACCTAATTCATCTGGAAAATTGAGTGACAATGCTGATACAGACATTATTACCACCAACCAAGTGTTAAGTACTTACAAAAACTTTAATATTTACAATTATAGCGACATTAAGTTAGAAAAGGCTCATTTTAGTCTGTTATCCAAGGGGTTGAAATTCATCCCGACCCCTAAATTTCATCTAGTAGACAACATACTAGAGGTCAAGAAATTTACTAGGAAGATGAACTTGGCATTGACTTTTGGAAATAAGGAAATTGGGACCAGTGATAAACTAGGTAATCTAAAAAGGAAAAGTAGTTTCATTCCACTTAGTAACCCTAATGTCCAAATGTATGACAATAGGGTTATTAGAGAAATATACAAAGCTAATCAACATATTAGAATGTGTAAGACAAAACACAATTTGTCTGTGGAAGAACATGAGGCTCTATGTAAGCTGCAGAATAACCACAACATCAGGATTATGAAGCCCGATAAAGGTGGCGGCATCGTATTTTACGACGCCACCATGTATAGTGCTGTCATACTTGATATATTACATAATTCGGGCAATTACAATACTATCTCTTTGAATGAGATAAATATAGCCTACAGGAGAATAGATATGTATCTTGAAGAATATTATATTGAACAAAGAATTTCATTGGATTTATACAAATTTATGTTTGTTGAATTCCCGACATTGGCAACTATAGTAGAGATTCCCAAGGTACATAAAGGTTATCAGAACCCCCCCGTTTCACCCGATTATATCTGGGAGTAAATCTAAGACCTTTCCAATAGGGGTGGTAATAGATATTAAAACCCATTTATAATGAGGCCAAGCATCTAGTGAAGGATTCGTGGGAATTTTTAAAGAATTACCCCACAAATGATTATAACGGAGACATTCTTTTCAGCACAATAGATGTGATTGACTTATTTAGTAGCATACCCATAGAGCAGAGTATAGACGCCTTCACTAGATGTTTGAGAAAACACACTGACATGACATGGGACAGGATATCTCTATTGGCTGAGCTAATGAGCATAGTATTGCAAAACAACTTTATATACTATGAAGGAGAACTGTTCAAGCAAACCAGGGGTGTGGCTATGGGTGAGGCATGCGCACCCATATTTGCCAACCTGGTTATGCTGGACTGGGTGGAAAACACAATATTTAATAGTCCATTTTTCAAGTCTATCGTGTATTATTCTCGGTTTCTTGATGACATTTACATCTTGTGGAAAGGAGACAACATTTCATATACAGCTTTCTTATCATACATCAATTCCAGTAGTGAATTTTTAAAATTTACATCTGAAGTTAACAACAGTGGGGTGCCTTATTTGGACACGTTAGTAAGTGTAGAAAATAGCTGTTTGAAATCCAAAATATTTAGAAAAGCCACATTTACCAACTCCTACTTGGACTTTAACAGTTTTCACCCAACCAAAGTTAGAAGAAATATATTTAAAGGCCAATGCATTAGAGCCATTAGAATGACTTCTAATTATTCAGACATGATTAATGAAATTGAATATATTACAGCATTATTCTCAGAAAGGGGATATGACAATGAAATAATGAACAACATTTCTACATATGTTATTGGTCAAAGGGGCAACAGATATACATCATTGTTAGGAAGTAATAACACATTTGATGTACATGACCCTAATAACTCTGTTTCAAGACCCATTAGTCAGTTAGATAATAACAAAAACAAAGCAGTTACTAATAGTTGTAATATTTCTAAAAAATTCAACAGAGCCTGTATTATTGAATTTGGCCCATTTAGCCATATTATAAAGGATATTATGATAAGGAATTGGCACCTATTGACAAGTGAACAGGCAGTAGCTGATATTGTCGGAACAAGCCCTATTTTTATTAATAAAATGGGTAGGAATATCAAGAACTTGTTAGAACAGAATATTAGAGTCAGGAATGGAGTTGACACACACACTGTTAAATGTGGGTCCTGCAATCAATGTTCTAGCATATACGAATTCAGACCTGTTATTTTGAAGAACTCAAACAAGACTAACATTTATTTACCTAAAGGTAATTGCAGATCCAACATGCTGGTATACATAGCACTTTGTTCGGTCTGTCCCTCGTTTTATATAGGGAAGACCGAGAGACAACTAAGACAAAGAATTTACTCACATCTATACAGCATTAAAAATAATGATACAAAGAATGCCTTGGCCAGGCATATTGTAGAAAATGGTTTGGAACATAAATTTAAGTTTGCCATAATAGAAGTAGTAAAAAATAATCCTAGAGGAGGAAATGTGAAAAACTATTTAGCATATAGGGAATTATACTGGCAGGTCTTAACTGACGCCACTACAACTCCAGGTATTAATGATTCCCTTTCAATTAAGCCTTTATTAATGTTAAATTGTTAATTCATTCTTCAAATGAATTTTTACACTATTCAATTTTTATATGTATAAAGTTTTATATTGCAATATGCATAGATTATGTAGAATGTTTTAATATGCATTTAATTTAAAGGACTATGTTTCTTTAAAGAATGAGCTATTTTGGCGCCATTTTTAAATTTTAAATATAAATTGAATACACTTTCATTCCATAATTGTTCTGAAGAAGCTCGCTGTGACGAGTGAAAATGCTCAACAAAATTTTGTGGACATTCATTAAATTTATTTTGTTTTTATTCTTTGACCGGTGGATTTATTTTTCTGACTTCAGCTGTGAAAGGTTGTTTCCGTTTGGTATTTTGTGTGGAGAGGAATTGTGTTGACCCAAACGGTAATTCTTTGATTGAGATATATATATATATATATATATATATGTATATATATACACACACAAATATATATATATACACACACACACACACACACACACACACACACACACTTGCTCAGATAATGATAGTGATTTGTTTAGTATGCATTTCACACACTTTGACATGACAAACACATAAATGAGAACAGAGGAAGGCCATCAACACCACTGATTCAGGTGTGGCACAATCTGAGCTGACTAAAAAGACAGGCTTGGTACCAAGCCCTTCAGAGCTTTCCTGCCACTGAAAAGTGGTCCTCTTGCAGGTTTTTGAGAATCAATAGTTGGCCAATGATGTTCCACTGTTGTACAGATAAGTTCCCTTCAGGAAAAAAAACCTTCAATTTTTACTTTTTTATGACACAAATTGTACTTTTTCTGTAAAATAATACTTCTATAGCTATGAATTACTGTTTTTAATGACTGATAAGTGACTTTTAATTATTTTTATATAGCAATATCCTTTTTTTTACTTTTACGTTGAAAAGTTGTTTAAACTGTTTTAAAACTATTTTTGCTGAACTAAATGATGTTTTATTTTACTTTCGGATCTGGATAAGAGTTTAAAGTGTTTTTACTGAGTTTTTGTGAGAAAATGTTGCTTTTTAACTACTTACTTTATTTACTGACAACTGCTGCCAGGTTAGGAATCAGGTATCTTTTTCAGCTTAACCATGGAACAACCTTGCTACTTCCTTTTTCTAGCCACAAACATTTGTCATCAAAGCAGGCAGGCTACTAAAGTCACTCAGCTAAAGCTAGGGTATTTTGTCTCCTCATGTTACTGATTCAGATTCTGAGAAGAACCAAAAATGGTTCTGCTTTGTCAGAAATTCCGGTCAAAAAAAAGCGAAACCTTAGACATGCATCTTTTCAAGTCCCAGTCAGGGACTGAACTGATTTATTGGGCTTAGCTCATGGGTTATCTCTGGCTCTTGACCCTTCCAGTTCTTCTGTTTCTAGTAAAAGAAAAAGGGATTCACTTTCTGCAGAGGTGCTTGAATTTAACACACAAAATGATTATGAAGGGACAGATTCTATTTTGTCTCCTTAGGTTTCTGATTCATATTCTGAGGACACTATGAATTCTGACAGTCTCTTTGAAGGATTTTCTTTTTTTCTGAAAACATTTCCTGAATTAATAAGTTGTTTTATTGGGAATATAATGACATTCCACAGTTCCTAAAGAAGTATTGTGATCTTTTGCAACTGTATTTTCCCAACCACACTCCATTTCCTCCTGTTCTGTCAGCATTGCATGATGTTTTTGTCATTGCCTGTAACTTGCCCGTCAGACAGCCTATTGAGTCCAAGAAAGCAGATAGATTGTAGAAATCTTCTCATGCTAACAAGTTTTTATGCACTTATCCCTTGTCAGACCCAGTAGCTACTGCTTTAGTGAACCCAGTTGCTGTTAAATAGCTGGTTAATATTAATTCCTCTCCTTCTGATAAGGATAGAAAAAGCTTCTGATTGGCATGGTGGGAAAGTGTATTCTTCTGCAACATTTATTTTTAGTATTATCAGCTGCCAACCTCAAATTATAAAGTTTATGCTTGCCTGTTTTGAGAACATGAGGAATATTTTGACATATGTTTTATCATCTGAGGAAAGATCTTCTGTCTGAAACCTAATTGTTTCTCTCTCAAGTGGCTACACACCATTTTTCAAATATGGTTATGAATCTGTTGTTTCCACTGGAACAGTCTTAAGGAAGTTTGCTTTGTTCCATACTCAAAACTTTCCAAACAATGCCAAATCTGAAATATTGAATTATTCATTGGATATATAGTTAGTGTTTGGACCTTTTGCTGCACAGATCCTTTAAAATGTGATGAGAGTGTTAATGTGATCCACAGAACATCTCAGATTTTACAGGTTTCCTTGTCCAAGTTTACCAAGGGGTTTAATAGAAAGCTACTGGTAAACAAACATTTAAAAAGCAATGGCCAGGAGGTTCTACAAAGAAAACAGGAACCCCATCCCCCAGAAAAAAGGATGGTATAATAAGTCTGAATGACTGTCTTCAAGATTCCCCTCCCCCCTCCCATCCTGGCAAATTCTTAATCCTTACAGAAGTTCTGAACCTCCATTTCTCTCTTTAGAAATAGATAATTTCAAATAGATGGGTTCTGAAAGTAATCCATCGAGGCCATAAATAGCAACGGGATACTTTCCCCTCCTTTTTTAGGGATTCCCCCTCAACCATCCAACTAAATTATTCTTTTCCCCTTGTCATTCAGCATATGCTGTCTTGGGATGAAACAAGCCATCCCTTATCCTCAGTTATAAGTGTTCTATTCAAGATGGTTTGTGGTGCCAAAAAAAAAAAAAATATATTAAAGACCAGTTCTGAATCTTTCCTTTGTAATCGAGTTTGTGACAGAGCCCTAGTTTTAAATGTTATTTCTTCACAACTTGCTACCTCTTATTCCCCTTTTGAATTTTCTGGTAGCTTTAGTTTTAAAAGATTCATACCATCACTTTCCAATAGTTCCAGATTTCAGGCTTTTCATAAGGTTTTATGTACCTGGATCACATTATCATTTATTTGGACAGCTGCAGTGGTGCAGAAGTTAGCATTACAAGCAAGAGGTTCTCTGGTTTGAATCTCTGATGGGGTGCCTTCTGTGCGGAGTCTGTATGTCCTCCCTGTGGTTGCATGGGTTTCCTCCCACATCCCAAAGACATGCTGTAGGTGGATTGGACACACTAAATTAGCCCTAGGTGTGAGTGTGTGTGTGTATGTGTGCCTTCTGTGGAAGGTTGGGTGCCGGGCTGGCAACTCGACACCATAAAACTCCACTGTCAATCATTCTGCAGACCGTTTTTCCACTGTGGCGACCCCTAACCTGGATAAGCCAAAAGGAAATGATGATGATCACATTATCAGTTATTTGGATTTCGCTTTGGTCTATCCACTGTTACATGCATAGTCTCAAAGTGTCAAGCTCCTGTGATAGTTTACTGAAGACTGCAAGGTATTCACATTTTTCTGTATTTGCATAACTTGCTTATTTTTGCAGAGTCTTTTTCAGAGTGTCAGGAATCTCATTTGGGTGAGGTATCACCTGCACAGACTGGGATTCCAGGAAAATATCAACAAGTCTTGTTTGTATCCTCAGAGTATTGTTTTCTTGGGATTTCTTCTAGTTACCTCAGTTTAGGGAGCTTTTCTAACATGGGAAAACATAGCTCTGTATTTAGCTCTATTCCTAACATTTTCTATTTTAGACTTCTATCTCAGCCAGGGAGTTTCTCAGGATTCTGAGCATAATGGTTTCTATGGTGCTCCTGATCCCCCCTTGCAAAACTCTATATGAGGAAAAATCCAGTGGTACCAGAAATCTGTAGGGCCCCCACATCAACAACTCCTTACATTCCAGATTCCAGTTTTGGCATTTGTGAAAAGGAAGATTTTTTTTTTTTGGTAGAGTGATCAAATGTATCAGAATCCAGGTTTCCCATTCTTATTTGTAGCTCTAGCACAGTCTGTAACAACCAATGCTGCAGGCTTTGCTTGGCGGGGGTGGGGGGCAAAGTTTTTTGTGATAAAAGTAAAGTATCGTTGGAACATAAAAGACATACCAAAACACATAAACATAAGAGAAGTTGGCACTTATCAGAACTTTCAACTCTCTTTCTATCATCTATGGTCACTGGGACCCCTTTAATTGTCTACTGACAACACCACAGTGGTGTGATACATAAGCAGACACAGGGACCAGATGTTACCTTCTCTACAGACTAGCAGTGAAGTCTGGGATATAGCTTTTCAGCACATTCTCACTCTACAGGCATCTGGCATACTGTCAGAGTCAAAACATGTGGCAGACAAGTAGAGCAGAAAGGACAGATCCTAATGAGTGGAAATTGAAACAGGAGGTTTTCCAGGAATTGCTTCAACTGTGGAGTCACCTCTAATAGATATTTTTATATCCACTCATAGACATCAGTTGGCAAAATTCTGCTACAGGTCTCAATGCTAGACTGTCTGGAAGACAAATGATTTTTCTTATCCTATGACAGGAATGTTCCTCTATGCTTTTCAACCCTTTTCACTAATATCCAGGATACTTTTGAAGATTCAGAAGGACTCTCCAAAGATCACTGCGGTGACTAACATCTGGCCCAGGCAACAGTAGTTCTCCCTTCTTCTGGAAATGGCCAAAGGCAATTGCCAGAAGCTAGATCACAGACTTGATGTACTCATACAGACAAGGCGTGTTTGATACATATCAAGTGCAAACAAGTACAACTACCTGCCAGGATGATGGACTATTAATATCTTTTATGCACCTATTTTGTGGGGATGTGCAAAAGAGAGGCAAGAAAATCTGCTACTAGAAAATATATAAAAAAATGGAAAAGATTTTCTAGTTGGTGCCAATAGAAGGACCAGAACGCTTATAATGCTAGTGCTTCTCTGGTTCTACATTGTTTGCATGAGTTAATGTCCTCTTGTCTGTTTTATTTCTCCATCAAGGAGTCCTTGTTAGCCAATTCAGCATGTCTGTCTGTGTATCCCTCTCTTTCAGTGCAATTTTATCTGAAAATGTTTTTGAAAGTGGTGTTGCAACCTCTCAACTGTACAGATTTTCGCAGAATGTCCAGATTTTTGCCTTATATTTCTGGTCCGTTTTTCATAAAATTGTGGCTTTCTGGCAAATTAGTGGCAAATCATTAAAGACTGAAGTTAGAAAATAATGACAGACACAGTCTCCATTCCCTTCTTTGTATGCTTACTTGATGCATTGTGGTGGGGGTTGAATTTGTTCTTCCACATGGATTGAGGATATGTATGCTGATGCACTTCCTTTGTGCCAGCTCTGATGGTTAAGAGCCATGACTGGAATGGAGAACAGAGAGTCTATACCTGGCATACAAGACATTGTCAGACCCCACCCTGATGGACCTCCTGCATATATCCACAGAACAAACAGCACCAGAATTATCCATTCTAAAGACTAAAACCTTGCCTGTGATATAAATAGGACCTGCCGGAGAGACAGGTATATGTCCCAGAGACTACCCCTTCTCTGGAACAGGCTCCCTATCCATGTGAAACAGAGTTCCTACCTAACCCAATTCAAGTGTAACGTGGACAATTGGATGGGAAACAGGAAATTCATCCCAGGTTTGGTACCTATACTTCTAATGGACACAGGCAACTTTCAAATGTTTCATCTACCAGGCCCCTGCTTGCAAATGTTTTATTTCTCATGCCTGTGCTTACATTTATCAAGGGCATCAGAACTTGTCAGAGATTTGTGATGCATGGCTAGGCTTAAAAAGCCTTTGTGGTCATTAGCTTAGCACATACCTATGATCCTATAGAGGGATAATGGCCTGATAAGAAAGCAGGTGACCCAAGTTCAATTAGCAACATGGGTAACTGCTGGATACTGATGTGGAGGAAGAAATAAATGACGAGGGCCCACCTTCTTGCCCTTCATTGGTGGAAGGGTCAGGGGATGGCATTCACTATTATATTCATTAAGTAGCAGAAATTATTCAAAGACTTAAGCCCACATGGGAATGGAGAAAGGACAGTCTGCCGATAGGGATGAGTGCAATTAGGGCTACAGAGAACAGGCAAGAGGAAGCTTTAATTTACTGGAGAAAACTGGTAAAGGAACCAAAGTATTAGAAACAATTAGAGAAGGAAAGGTAATAGAATGGGAAGAGGCCAAGAATACATTTGGACTGCAGGCTAGTGACTGCCTACCTTATCAGGGACTGATATCAGAGTATAGGCAAAGAGAAATGTGCAGGGGAATTATAAGTCAAAGACCAGCACTGGTGGAATTTTTAGCAGAATCTAGAAAAGAAGGGATAATTACTAGGGTATATAAAATACTGAATGATAAATATAGGAATCAATCAGTGGAGGTTAGAAAGGATTGGGAAGAGAGATTAGGTAAGCAGTTCATGAAGAAACAATGGGAGGATATATGTATGGCTTCCAAATATGCAACAAAGTTTAGAAGATTTAGGATTTTTGCTTGGAAGTATTTGCACAGGTAAAGTTTATACTGCAAGCACATCCCAACAATTTTTTTCTCAGGTTGATTGCACATGTTGGGGGTATGATGAGGAACAAAGAAATAATTGGGAACATATTTTTTATGGGAGCACAATGAGTTGGCAGACTTTAAAAATTCCCCGCAGACTACTCTATCAGAAATACTGGGTGAGCAAATTGCTGTAACTAAGGAAGTTATAGTTTTGAGCTGCAATACAGACTAGGAATGCCTTGACATAGCAAGGCCTTGCTGAGTTTAATTATGATGGCTGCCAAAAAAAAAGCAATTACTATATGTAGCACACCCGCAGGTGTAGCCAAAGAGATATGGGTTCATTCCTACCTGACTCTGGTGACACCCCTATTAGGCCCAACACACCAAGGTGGCAAGAATGACAGATTTTTATAGGTGACACATTGAGTTTAAAAAAGCAATAGCACATCCACGAACAAATTATTTCAACAGTGCACCAGTTAGCAATAAGGCAAGGTGAAATATGCATGCAATGAAACCATACACCCACCCTCTTCCCCAGAACTTAACAGAAAAGGTCTTGACATTCAAACATGCACAAAAAAGGCAATATCACTGAGCAGTAAGGCTTTATAATGGAGCAATACAAACACAGAAGAAAAAATGCAATGTCATTAGGCAATAACAGAGTTACAATACAGCAATACAGATATGAGAAAATGCAATATTATTGAGCAGCAAAATTCTTGAAGGCAACAATACTAACACGAGCAAAATGCAATGTCATTGAACAATGAAGATTTATAATGCAACAATACAGATATGAGAAAATGCAATGTCATTGAGCAGTACTAACACCCTCAACCCCCTTGATCAATTCTAAACAGACCAACTATGAAACACTTTTTTATACCCTGTTCACTGGCCAGTGACTACTTACAGTCTTTCTGCCGGCATGATGGGGCCCAAGTTGTAATGCATATGGATCCCAGTTATTTGTAATCCATAAAGCATTTAGGAGGGGAAATCCACAATCTTATAAAAATATAAAAATGATGACGAAAGCCTCTCACCACCATGTCCAGAATATCCTAGTGACCAGGCACCGTGGTTCCTCTGATGAGAAAAGTAGAAAAATCACCTGCCAGAACTCTGGTAATCATCTATGGCTTCTCTGTACTAGGCCCAAAGGAACTCCTGTCTTGCTGAATCATATGCAGGCAAGGAACTACTGGTTTCAGACTTCCCTCCTGATTCCACATAACACCATCATCCATGATTTCAGCAAAAGATAGACACAATCTGCCACTTCACTTCCCTGTCCCCAAAGCACTAGAAAGACAGTCCAGTCATGCTGCAAGGCCATTTTTCCCTTCAGCTCCCTGTTTCAGTCTTCCCTCCATCAGCTAGTGTTCCAGTCTCTTCTTTCACTTTCAAAATTGTCTTTTATATTCCTGAAAAGAGCTCCACCCTGTGGTGCAATAAAAAACTACAGTGTATTACCTCTACAATGAAATACAGTGGGTGCTACATATAAAATGGAAATCAAAGTCTAAACCAACTGTACTAGAAGCAGTGAATACAGTGACAGAGATAAAAGAACTGGAAGTGGGTCTTTAGAAAAGGGTAGGAGCAAACTACATAGAAAGCAATGGAAATGTGGGAACAATGCATGCACAATAATGGTTTGGAAATGGAGTGAGGTTTAAGGAAAGACAGAAATTGAATGATCTATGTAATGTTCCATTGAGAATGACTATATAGAAGATTATAGGTGGTGTATAATGTTTGCAACAGAAAATAAGTCAATATGGTTTGTATTTGTTTATAGATATCTATTATTGCTTATGTCATATGTGATAACTGAATAAAATGTTTCATGTTTAAAAAAAGAAAGGAAGGGCATTTATGTATAGCCAGTTTGTCAGCCAGAGATATTTTATAGAGACTGGGGTTTGGTGAGGCAGCTAAATGAAGGAAGGCAGAACCTAGGAAGACATTAATCGTGCATGCTTAAACTCAGAGCTTTGGCCAGCTAAGACCTACATAAAATCAAATCAACTGGACGTATAAGTGAATTTAAGTAAATCTTTATCTGCACTTTTTTCAAATAATACAGCATTTAAATTGACTTATTTGTGTTGCATTGAATACTATCTAGCTGGAAGTTGTGGCTCTGTTTTTTTCAGTTAATGCTTGCTAGAATTCCTGAATAGCCAGTGAAAAGTGGGGGTGTCTGCACTTATTTTCAAATAATACAGCATTTAAATTGATTTATTTGTGTTGCATTGAATACTATCTAGCTGGAAGTTGTGGTTCTGTTTTTTCAGTTAATGCTTGTTAGAATTCTTGAATAGCCAGTGATAAGTGGGGTATCTGCACTTTTTTTCAAATAATACAGCATTTAAATTGACTTATTTGTGTTGCATTGAATACTATCTAGCTGGAAGTTGTGGCTCTGTTTTTTCAGTTAATGCTTGTTAGAATTCTTGAATAGCCAGTGATAAGTGGGGGTATCTGCACTTTTTTTCAAATAATACAGCATTTAAATTGATTTATTTGTGTTGCATTGAATACTATCTAGCTGGAAGTCGTGGCTCTTTTTTTTTAGTTAGTTCCCCATCCACCTTCCCTGCTTTTGTTTTAGTGTTAATCTTGGTGGCTTTGAAACTGCCTGCCTCTCTTGTAAATTTGCATTTAGATACTCCTCCTGGGCCCATTTCATTTGCTCATTCCAAAAAAAAAAAAAATTGCACTTTTTTCATCTGCTTTTACTGTATTTGTGTTTCTTCCTACTTTATTTTGCGTCATCTTAAAAGTACTCAATGGTATTTATTACTGCTTGGTGTAACTATCATTCTAAGCCTTTTGGTTTAAGCACTTGGGTTTCAGACCAGTTGTTTTACATTAAGAAGGTTGGTGGTCTGCACTGTTGTGGCAGGACAGGTAGCTTACATCCTTCTAAGTTGGGAACTGCTAATTGAAGGCTCAGTGTCTGTTATTCTAAAAGTATATTAGTTCTGGTTTAAGCACTTGGGCTTCAGGTCAGTTATTTTACATTAAGAAGGTTCGTGGTCTGCACTGTTGTGGGAGGAGAGGCTGGACTCTGCCCTTCTGAGCTGGGAATTTCTGGTTAAAGGCTTATAGTGCCTGCATATTTGAACTGCTTCTTACTGAAACTAGTGCACCTTGTTTGCTGTAGCATAGACTAGATCCAGATCTGCTGAATCTAGCTTTGTTTGCATAACTTGAGCACTAATACAGGCCTTCTTTTTTGGGGAAGGTTCCTCTGCACCCCAGTGGCAGGAGTGTGCAGTTAGAATTTGTCTGATTGAAGACTATAGGAACAGGGCTCAGTTTTGAGATTTTTTTACTGGTTAATTGGGTAATTTGTTTAAAAGCTTTTTCTGATTGCTTGTAGTCATCTAAAGCTGTTTTAAGTGTTTTTTTACTGTTTGTAGTAGTTTAAAGCTGTTATAAGTGCATTTTTTACTTTTTTGCCTTATCTTTTCAAAAAAAATGTTTTTCTTGTTTCCCGCCTTTCTAAGCTAGTACAGTCCAGTTTTCAAAATAAAACCACAACGATTGAGAACCAACAATAATCAGTTGAGGAAAGAACCAGCTAACTCAAATAGCAGGTAGCAGTATGTTGTCACCAACAATGTTCACCGACAATGTTCAAAGTGGAAAAACGACTCTCACAAGCACCAATAGCGTAATAAACTTTACTTAAATAACTGCTTTAGTCAAAAGACTTCTTCAGAATACATCTTAAAATTCACAGCACCATTTAAATACCCTAAATACTAATGACCATTGAATCATTCAATTAACAATTAAAGAAGTACTAATTAAAAAACCTCATTTCAACATTTTTGTCAATGGATAGCTTACTATTTTTTAAAAAACATTTAATGTTTATGGAGTCGTTCAAACCTGGAAACCTATCTGATTTTAACCTTATTTGCCATAAGGTCTCCCTTTGTTCAACATAGTTTTTAAAATCACCCCCTCTTAAATCTGATTTGCAAACTTCTATGACTGAGAACATAAATTTCTTAAAATTATGGCAAACTAAAGAATGTTTAAATAAGGCATTTGTTTCATCCTTACACTTTATGCTATAGATGTGTTCACAAATTCTTGTCTTTAGGCACCTGGTGGTCATTCCTACATAAAAAGCTGTACAGGTGCTGCAGGAACTAATGTAAATGACACCTTTAGTGTTACAATTGACGTACTGAGGTACTTCAAAAGTTCTGTCCATTGTCTCTATCACTATAAATGGTCCTTGTGATATAAATCTACACATATTGCATTGAAAACAGGGAAACATACCTTTCTTGTTGATTTTTCTAGCTTCTAAAGTTTTATTGTTATTTTCTAAAGCTTTTTTAATATTAAAGGTGTTTCTAAATACAAAGTTAGGTTGTTGTCCTATAACTTTACAAATCTCAAGGCTCCCCTGTATAATTTTCCAATTTCTCCTAAGTAAATGTTTTATCTTGGTGCTATCAATAGTCATGTCCAAGGAACACACCAATTTGCTATTAACACAAGAACTTGTAGGAACGGAAGCTGAAAAGGTGTCACTATTATTTAATAATGCTGGATAATGTGTGCTCCGCTTGTTTAAAACTTCTTTTATTATATCTTCTAATAATGGTATATTGTACCCTCTACTGATAAACATACTTTTGATAAAATCTATTTCTTGGTATAGATCTGCTTCCTTTGTTGTCATACGACAAGCTCTTATAAATTGTCCCTTTGGTATGTTTCTTATAATGTGTGTAGGATGTCCACTTTGAAAATGAAGATAACTGTTGGTGAAGGTTCTTTTCCTAAAAATGCCACTGTGGAATCTAAATTCTGAGGGGTCCCACCAAAAAGATACATCTAAAAAATTAATTTTTGATCCTATTTCTCCCTCAGTAAATTTCAAAAAATCAACAGACTTATTGATGGAAGAAAGAAAATATTTGACTGTGTCAAAGTTTTTGAAGAAATATGTATACAGGAATTTGAAAATGTATTAACAAAGAACACCAAAATTAATCATAATTTAACATCCAATGATAGAAAAGCTTTTCATAATTTATGTAAGAAAAATGACACTATATGAGAAGTGACAAAGGTGGGAATTTAGTCATCATGACACAGGACTCATACAAAAGGAAAATTATACCTTTTCAGCTTCCGTTCCTACAAGTTCTTGTGTTAATAGCAAATTGGTGTGTTCCTTGGACATGACTATTGATAGCACCAAGATAAAACATTTACTTAGGAGAAATTGGAAAATTATACAGGGGAACCTTGAGATTTGTAAAGTTATAGGACAACAACCTAACTTTGTATTTAGAAACACCTTTAATATTAAAAAAGCTTTAGAAAATAACAATAAAACTTTAGAAGCTAGAAAAATCAACAAGAAAGGTATGTTTCCCTGTTTTCAATGCAATATGTGTAGATTTATATCACAAGGACCATTTATAGTGATAGAGACAATGGACAGAACTTTTGAAGTACCTCAGTACGTCAATTGTAACACTAAAGGTGTCATTTACATTAGTTCCTGCAGCACCTGTACAGCTTTTTATGTAGGAATGACCACCAGGTGCCTAAAGACAAGAATTCGTGAACACATCTATAGCATAAAGTGTAAGGATGAAACAAATGCCTTATTTAAACATTCTTTAGTTTGCCATAATTTTAAGAAATTTATGTTCTCAGTCATAGAAGTTTGCAAATCAGATTTAAGAGGGGGTGATTTTAAAAACTATGTTGAACAAAGGGAGACCTTATGGCAAATAAGGTTAAAATCAGATAGGTTTCCAGGTTTGAACGACTCCATAAACATTAAATGTTTTTTAAAAAATAGTAAGCTATCCATTGACAAAAATGTTGAAATGAGGTTTTTTAATTAGTACTTCTTTAATTGTTAATTGAATGATTCAATGGTCATTAGTATTTAGGGTATTTAAATGGTGCTGTGAATTTTAAGATGTATTCTGAAGAAGTCTTTTGACGAAAGCGGTTATTTAAGTAAAGTTTATTACGCTATTGGTGCTTGTGAGAGTCGTTTTTCCACTTTGAACATTGTCGGTGAACATTGTTGGTGACAACAGTCCAGTTTTCAGGCTAGTGCTGAATTCAAGGCTGTGTTACAATTTTCTGAGTTGCCCATACCTTACTTGGATAGAGGCAGGTTTCTCTGTTCACCTGTGAGAGAGGGAGCTTTGAGCAGCCATCTGTCCCTGGAGGAGTGGTTCCAGCCCAGAAGTTAGTAGTTTAGATTCCATTTTGGGATAATTTCTATTGCTTTCATTTCCCTGCTGTAAAAACTGCGTTTGCATGGTTTAGCACTTCCGGGCAGTGATGGCTAGCTAGGGCTAAATTTATCCCGGCTCCACCAAGTCTCCTCTTCAGTTTTTCCCTTGAAAGTAGTCTAACTCTCAACCTAACCATTTAAAAAGCATCCTACAGTCCAGCACTTGCTCAGACCTAATAGCAAGAACTAATATACCGTGACACTTGATTTCCCAGCAGGGCAAGGCTCATTATTCACCCCTCACCAACCAAGCGACTAAGCAGCTCACCCTACTATTCAGACATGACCAAAGGTCAGTTTCAGGTATACTCTCCAGTCCAGCTGGTGAACCTGGGTATTCTGAGGCAATGTTACAACTGCCTCATGTACACAGACAACCCTCTCCTCCTACCACAAAACATTAGCATATGCGAGAGATGCAATTATATAGCTAAATTGGTGGCTAAGCTCTCTCCACCCAAGACTGGAACAGGCAGTCATGAGGAGAAGGTTAACACTTGCACCACACCTCCAGCCTCACACAGACATACTAAACCAGCACTGGCAAAAAATACACATAAATACATGAAATCATACTCGGAGGCTCTAAATAAAAACCTGCAAAAGCATCACAGACCTCCAAAGCAGACACCCAAAAAACCTGCACCTCCAGTCACAAACCAGACAACACATAAAACACAAAATCAATGTGCCGCACAATCACAGCCCTTAAGGCGAAATAACATACCTAACACACTAGTAAAAGGCGACTCTATAGTCATGCACACTGACATCCCACTCACTAGGCTGGACAATGAGAAGGTTACTGTTAGCTGCCTGTTTGGTGCCAGAATCCACCACATAACACAAGCACTCAGGTCACTCCAGAACTAGTAGAAATATGACTCTGTCATTGTTTATGCTGGCGTGAATGACCTGAGACGTACCTCCCTGGACTACATGAAAAGAGACATGGAAGAGCGCTCTGATCATGTAGCCCAGGCGGGTATGACCCTGACCCTGAGTAGCATCCTGCCCTCACCAAGAATGATACCGCAGTATAAAGAAAAAAAATGATCAATTTCAACAATTGGCTAAGCTTCTGGTGTCATTCAAAGGGGATCCAGTGTCTGTCAGCCTGGAACGACATGCTCAACAGGCCTTGTTGCTTCACAAGAGATGGCTTGCACCTGTCACCCTAGGCTTTTGAATACTGGCCAAGGCTCTTGCTGCCCCCATAGTGCCTTTTTTAGGCAAGGCTCAAAAGTCAAACCCACCTCAGTAAACAGCACAAATAAAAAAATGAGGGTTATGCTACTCAATGCCAGGAGTTTAAATCTCAAAATGCACACGCTCAAAGCACTCCTCAGTATGGAGAACATTGACATATGTGCAGTAACTGAAACCTGGTTCGAGGCTCCACAGAGCACCCCAGCACTACCAGGCTACAACTCATACCACACATTTTGGCCACAGAACATGGACTGAAACACAAAAGGAGGGGGTATATCTATATTCATCAAGGATACCTACACCTCCAGGTTAGTGGTGCAGCATGATACCTCCGAGATCATCCATGTGCAACTAACATCAGGCAAATCTGCAATGCAAATTGTGACCTCCATGACCCAGGACCACCACTCCACCTTTCTGGAGACACTGGAAAACATGAAGGCCTTGCCAAACACCCTGATATTGGACAATTTCAATTACTCTACCGTTAACTGGGAAAACTACTCAAGTACAAACTCCCAGGTCCAGCGCTTCCTGGAATGTATCAAATCAAATGGCCTGGATCGGCTGGTAAACTCTCCTACCAGAGGTGAAAACATATTGGACCTGCTTATCACCAACATCGGCGACAGGTGTTCCACACCAGAGGTCAACCCATCACTGGTGACCATAAACTAATCACTCTGGATGTCCACACCACACCACCATCTCCAACCAAGGAAACCACAATGAAAGTTGTTTATAGCAAACTTCACCTTACTTAAGACAGAGGTGGTAAATGTCACAACCCCCATGCTAAAGGATAACAGTGTCCAAGATGCAGAAACCTTTACAAATGCACTCTATGAGCACCTACAAGGATGCATGGATCATGACATCCCTAGCAAAACCAAAACTCACTCCCCTAAGAGAAGGAAACCAGTCTGGTGGACCCCTGTCATAAACAGGCTATACAATAGAAGGAGGAAACTAGTTCAGAAAAAAAGCAAATCCCAAGAAGGAAAGACATCCCTGATCAGTATCAGTAAGAAACTAAGGTCCCTCATAAAATCCTCCAAGGCTAACTTCAAAAGAAAAATAGCCAAGGTTTCGAAAGATAACCACAAAGTCTTCTTTAGCTATGTCAAGAATCTAAGTGGCAACTCGCAGATATGCTCTGAGCTAGTGCAACATAGCACAAAATATACTGAACCCACTGATATTGCCAACATCCTGGCAGATAGATTCAGTGCAAACTTCACCCCCCTCTCACCCCCAAAAGGGCCCACAACAATACCGGAAAAGTGTAGTGTCCAGGAAATCACAGACGCACAGGTGAAAACAGCCCTTTCAAAAGCCAAAAGCACAGCGTCAATGGGGCCGTATGGTGTCCCAGGCTGCGTCTTGCACGAACTACAGAACGAACTAACCCCCCACCTAAGCACACTGTTCATCCTCAGCCTCTCCACAGGCTATGTGCCCATAGAATGGCACACAGCAATGGTTATTCCACTCTACAAAGGAGGTGTCACAACTGACCCTGGTAACTATCGGCCCATAAGCTTGACTAGTCTGGTCTGCAAGGCTATGGAGCGCATCATCATGGAACTCATTAACAAAGACATTGGGAACCTCCAAACTCTTGACCCGACCCAGTTCGGCTTTGTTAAGGGCAGATCATGCCTACTAAACCTGGTTGACTTCTTCGAGACAGTTACCAAGGCCATAGATGAGGGGAAGGTAGTTCACACAGCCTACCTTGACCTCGCCAAGGCTTTTGACACCATTCCCCACTCGGGAATTATAGAAAAACTCACCAACCTGAACATAAACCCCTATGTCACGAGATGGGTTGCCAACTGGCTTACAGACAGAACTCACATGGTAAGAATAGTGGGCTCCAGGTCCGACTCTAAACCAGTCACAAGTGGAGTCCAACAAGGCTCGGTCCTGGGACCCCTACTGTTCAGCATATAATTCTCAGAAGTACAGGCAAACACAGGCGGGACTATGGCTAACCAAGTTCACCGATGACTGCAAACTGGGAGCCATAATCGACTCTCTGGCTGACACAGACGTTCTCCAAAAGGGCCTTACTGAGGCAGACACCTGGTGTCCAAGTCATGGTCTCAAGCTAAATGCCAAAAAATGCATAGTCATCCCATTTGGGAAAAACAAAACACCCATGAATTACCACCAGCCCCCTTAATACAGAACAGGTAATAAGAGATCTGGGGACCCACGTAGATAGTAATCTCTCCTTTGGCAATCACATTGCCAAAGTAGTTAGGAAATCCTTCTATGTAGCCCATCTAATTACTAAAGAGTTTGCATCTAGAAATAAAGAGGTTATAGTGCCCCTCTACTCGTCACTCATCAGACCCATCATAGAGTACAATGCCCTGTTTGGGATGTACCTCACAAGATACTTCCAAAAGCTGGAAAGACCACAAAAGTACCTCACCAAGAGGATTACTGGTCTCAAACATATGTCCTATGCAGTCCGACTGGAAAAAATCTAGCTGTAGTCAGTGGCATATCGCTTACACAGAGGTGATCTCTGCCTGACTTACAAAGCCATGTCCAACTCAAAATTGATGGACATGCTCCACCTAAAGAAATCCAAGTCACTGCGAGCCACTCGCTCTAGTGAGGTAAACCTCGCCACAACAATAAATAGAACATACTGGAGGGATAGATTCCTGTCACAGAGACTCCCAATGCTTTGGAACAAAATTCCTAACTACATTAGGCAGAGCCCCTCACTAACACTCTTCAAGAGAAACATTGACGAGTGGATGGGTAACAGAAAATACAGCCCTGGGATCACTTCATTGGCTCTTGTTGACAGAGGATCAGTTAATTAATCAATGGGGAGGCAAAAGCTGACACAGTCTGGCTAGGCTTATAAATGCCCTCGGGCAGATAGCCCAGTACCTACCTATGGTCATATGAACCTATGTGAGGATGTCCCTCACAATAGGTTCATTGTACATCCCTCCTAAGCTGATAAGCATACAGACATAATAAAGGGGGTGGTGGGTGTATCATTATCTGTACAGCCAAAAAAATAGACCATCTGTTAGCAGCTATGCTGTCTGTTTGGCCAACTCACCTCCTGTAGCACTTGCACTACCAGCTACTGGCTGGGTTGTGACCCTTACTCGAGGGGCTAACATGGTAATGCTGCAAAAATACAGAGATTATGCAGACCGAGTTCATGTCACAGCTCATGGGCAATGCTGCACTACCCAGATGTACAACAGCCTGAACATCCCTAATAAGGGATTGCAAAAAAAACCCTTCTCTGTGGTGGAAGGATTGAGGTGGTGTGTGTCAATGCATTTCCCCTGCTTACATTCTTTATGTATCATGATCATGGTTGCATGAATGAGTGATGATGCTGCAGTAGTTTTAAAAGCTTAATGATAGAGCAATTGAAGTAGTGACCCAGACTGCCTACATCCATGCCCTACTTGAAACATACACTTCTCTTTATTATTGTTCTTTTGGATTTATAACAAGGAGTTTGCCTTAAAGAGTGTAAATGTTGTTGCTTTGGTTCAAAAAGGAGCAGGTGGATATATTCTCTCGTTTTCCTTTTTTGCCTGGAATGCTTTAAAAAAAGCCATGGCATTGAAAAACAATTATTACTGTGAAGGTTTACTTGCAAGTTTTTTTTCATACAGAGCAAAGCTATGTTGCTGCTGACCTCTGGTGGTCAACTGTGAAATAGTCAAGAAACAATTTCTGGACTCGAGGAAAGATCATTCCAGATCTCACAGTATGCAAGCACACCATTGGGATTTAGATTTTGGATGTGAAATCTAATTTAAAGAACCTTTGCTGTTTTATGTGAATGATACCATGCTGAAGAGGAATAAGAAAGCAAATACACAGAAATGCACATCTTAATTTTAGTTCTAGTACACAGAGTCAGTCATTCAAGTGACATTCTTACTGGTGCAGTAAATACTCTGCACTGTCATTTTTCAAGTCCTCCCAAACTGACTTAACTGTTAAACACAGCAATATACACAATAGATGATGCTTATATAAGCTGATGTTTCTTTCTGCCTCTCTTTTTCACTGTATGTGTTGGTTATGGTGTATTTTGCACATGCGTGGCTGGGAAACATTGCAGCCTAAACCATAACGTGTTAGACAAATCCAGCACAATGATCCTCTTACCTAAATCATGGCTAAGGGGTTGCATAATCACTCCATTCTGTTTTTGCTGAGTTGCGTTTATTTTTCTGAACTGTGACCTTTCTCTCAAACAGAGCTTTATCTACAACAGCAGATTACTTTGGAAAATGATTTCTACAAAAGGCGTAGAAAGTCAAAGACATTGCAATATCTTGTAACTGCATGTGCAATAAGGAAAAAAGTGCTGAAGAAGAGTATCATAAAACATTTATCTCTGTAACAGCAGGCCTGGGAGTTACTACAATGATATCCTAGATTGTTGCTCAGTGACTATCCTGGCTGACCCGGCTGTCTGAAAGTACATAACTGCTTCCTGCAACTGTTATTTTAAAACAACAGAAATCTAAATTGCTATCAACAATAGCTTTAGTTGAAAAGGCATTGTGTCAAATGACACAAGTTACCCAGTTTGGTTTCAGGGAGAGAGGACAGAGCGTTGCTGTTGTGTCTTTCGCCTTTTCCCGGTTAGGGCTTGCCACAGCAGAACTCCGGTCCGCTAATGATTGGCAGTAGATTTTTTACGTGCCGAGTTGCCGGCCCTGGCGCACAACCTTAAATGAAGGTACGCCCATTTATGCATGTCTACACGCAGAAGACGCTCTAGCTGAGAAGGCGACAACGCTACTGCAGCATCATAATGCAGAAAATTAGAAAAAGATCAAGAAGAGCTAGACATGAGGAACAGAGACAGTATATAGTGCTACTGAATGGGCAGTGGAAAGTCAAAAACAATATGCACAAAGCAGAAAAATCAAGACTAGCTAGTTTGAGGTATATAATAATTAGCAGCAAGAGCAAAGTATAAGGTAACAATACATGGAAAGGCTCGATGTGGAGTAATATGGCAGGTCCACCTTCCATTAAAATAGTATAACATTGCTTCTGAAGATATGTAGAATGAGATATCCATTGTAAATTTAAATGATATACAGTTCATATGAACCCATGCAGGCTTTTATATATGTCTTGCTGTCTTTGTTAATCACATAGTATCTGGATAACCAATAAACAAATGTTTGCCATAACAAGGAATCTTATTCTGCAAATCACACATTGTAAATGTAATATTCTTCCTTGGAATTTATATGAAGTAGACAATGGCCAAATGTAGATGCAATGGGATCAGCATGACTGAGAGGTAGTAGCCACAACGTGTCCATCAGTCATAATACCATTGCTTGTATATCACTGCTCCAAAATTTTCTTCTGAGAGCCATGTTATACAATATCTGTTACAAAGTGAAGTCCTGAGTAGTCTATGAACAGGAGAAATACAACCAAAATCCACAGATATTTACTCCAAAAAATATAACCTGATTAAAAGGACTTGTTCTGGATAGTTACACTACTGCAGACACCTACCACACAACAATTCAATAGCAATTGACAATGGTGATGCCTTATTGCATGCCAGTGACAGCTCTTAAAATTATCAAGTACAATGGTATTTTGAACAGTCCACAGTACAGTGGTCTCCATGGCATGATGGCAGTCATAGTAATTTTATTTGTTTAACATTTATTGACCAGGAAGGTTCAACTAGGACAGAGCCTATTTCCAGTGTAGGCCTGGTGAGACATGCTTCAGATGCATGTCTTTGGAATAGGTTCATAGGTTCATAGATTAGTCCTAGGCTAACTGCCCTTGTGGGCCATTTTCAGCCTAGCCAGTTACCCTATGTGAGAATCAAATCCTGTACCTTATGTTTGTAAGGTAAATACTTTAACCATTATGCCAACCTCCCACCCCGTGGGAATGTAGGAGGAAACCCACGCAAATGGAGGGAGGACATGCAGACTCCATATAAAAGGCACCCCAGCCAAGAGGCGAACCAGAGAACCTCTTGCTGTGAGGCAACAACATTAAAAGCTACACCACTGCACTGATGGCTAGCCATGGCTCTTGTTTGGACTCACCATATTCCATCCTTATATGGACATCAAATTACCATTGAGGGCTGTATTTGTCCAACATATTCTTACACTTGCTTAAGAAGAGCTTCTAATGTACATACTTTTTTCTATGTATATGTAAATGTCAGTGCAATGCAACAATTATACATACTTTTTTCTCTTTCTTTGAGTGCCATTCTGCAACTGAAAAATGTAATTTTTATTCTTTTTTTTTTTTTTTATCAATGTCTGCCTATTGAACCTGGGTCATGTCTGAAAAGGATCTGTCGACCACTTCCCCTTACCCACTTATCATACTGTACTAAATAAATAAAGAACAATCCATTGATTTGCTAGGAAAAGAAAACACAGGCATCATACATGTAGTCTTCCGCCCAGGTGCCCTATGAGATATGTCTGCAGTAACATAAACACATCAGTCCCATTTTTCTATGTACATGTGTTTTGTTTTCAGAAACAAGTTTCATACTCTTTCTAGGGATTACTCCCACAAGAACATTGCATTGGCCCCATGGTACATAATTTAAATTATGTGCCTTAAAAAGACTGGTGCAGTTCTATCTAGTGGTACACATATTAAATGGTTTAATGATAACAAAGTGGCCATGCTGTTTTACTAACATGCCGTTCCTGTTGGCAATGTTGGCTATATCGTTTGTAAAGAAAACGGATTCTTAACTTAAATTATCCTACTGCAGCTAGAATCAGAAGAAATCTAAGAACCATATGCTCAACTGTTTTGATTTTGGTGTAAGAACCTGGCTCCAGATCTATAACTTCATGCCTACATTGTAGTGTTTCCCCCGACAAAAGTGTAGAACATGAATTAATGAGTTAGCTGATTACCAAAAGGTTAATGGTAGATTCAGAAACAACACTGAAATGATTTATGCCATGTTATCAACAAAAAAAAATATTTACAAAATTAATGTTTCAGATTAGGCCGGTAATACATTTTAAATTTACTTGGAGATTCAGAAACTCCACTTCCCTGTGACTGCAGCCAAGCCAACACTGTTTACAATGTGTGAGTGCATTGAGTCCTGAGACTGCCTGAGACAACGCAAGCAGAGAGGCCAGTGTGACCATACCTCTCAACTGTCCAGATTGTTTGCAGAATGTTCAGATTATTTCCTCATATTTTTTATCTGTTCCTAGTAAAATTTGTGGTTTTCTGGATTTTTGTTGCAAATCAGTGAGGAATGAATTTTGTAAATGATGACAGGCGTTTGAGTTTCAGCCTTCATACCATTCAGAAAATACATGGTAACACAAGACCTTTTATTCTAGCAACTTTCTAAATTTATAAGGGCAATATTTAAAATTCATTTTTATTTTTGAGGCTTTGTCCCCTCATTATTTTTGTCTTTGTCCATATTTTGTTGCTAAGAAGTTGAGAGCTATGTAGCAACTCCTCAATGTGGTCACAGTAGAGACACACAGGAAGAATGTGTTATGCCAAAGGCCAGAGTAATGTACAAACAGCTGTTGTAAGCATTAAATGTGCAGGAAAGCCTAGGGTAGTGGTCACAAAACCATGTGCACAGATAGTGCTAAGGTGCTGATCTGTTTAACTCAAGGCAACAGATATGCAGACAAATGCTATTTGGAAAGAAGTAAAGCAAGGATGCCAAAGGGTATAGTGCAAAGGTGGTAGGTCGTACAGCAACAGAAACATCAGAAACAGACAGAAGACTGCAAAGGAAGATGATGATTATATCAAGTATGCTGAACACAATGGCAAATGGGGTATGACTCATACACACAAACATCAATCTGAACGACTTAAACTACCTGAACTCAGAAAACAAGGGACTCAAACAAGATAGGTGGGATAGAGTAAAGTAACATGGTTTACCAAACTACACCAGTCTGGAACTCATCAGAGTTTTATCACTGTACCTGTGCTGTAATGTAAATGTAATGAAAAACAAACAAAAAAATATTACATCCTGTGGGGATTTGAGTTATCAGCTCAATCCAGTTACATTTTACACAGCAATTACTTGACAATGTGAACCATAGCTGCAGTTACACAGTAGATGTGATTAGTAGATCCAGAAACAACACTGAAGTGACTTTGTTCATGTGATGATCTGCTATTTTTCATGGCAGCTTATAGGTTCATAGGTAGGTACTAGGCTATCTGCCCAAAGGTATTTATAATCCTAGCCAGAATGTGTTGGCTTTTGCCACCCCCTTAGATTAGTTCCCTGTGCCTCTGTCCAGCAGAGCCACTTAAGTGATCCCCGGGGTAAACTTTCTGTTTCCCATCCACTCGTCAAGGTTTCTCTTGAAGAGTGTTAGTGAGGATCTCTGCCTAATGTAGACTGGAATCTTGTTCCAAAGCATGGGAAGTCTCTGGTACAGGAATCTATCTTTCCAGCACGTCCTATTTATTGTTGTGGTGAGGTTTAGATCCCTAGAGCGTGTGGCTCGAGGGGATATGGTTTTCTTTAGGTGGAACATGTCCTCAGTTTTGGGTTGGACATGGCCTTGTATGTCAGGCAGAGATCACCTCTGAGTAGGCGGTATGTAACAGAGTACAGCTGGAGTTTCTTCAGTCGAGCTGCATGCTGCATAGGGCATCTGTTTGAGGTCAGTGATCCTCTTGGTGAGGTACTTCTGTGGTCTGTTCAGCTGTTGCAGGTGTCTTGTAAGGTACAACCCAAATGGGGCATTGTACTTTATGATGGGTCTGATGAGTGATGAGTAGAGGGGTACAATGACCTCTTTTAATCTGGATGCGAACCCTTTTGTGATTAGGTGGGCCACATAGAAGGATTTTTTAACCACTTTGGAAATGGGATTATCAAAGGAGAGATTACTATCTGCTTGGGTCCCCGGATCCCTTATTACGTCTTCCGTATTTAAGGGACTACCACCTATGTGGTAGTTTGTGGGTACTTTATATTTTCTAAAGGAAATGACTATGTACTTTTTGGCATTTAGCTTGAGGCCATGATTTTGACACCAGGTATCCGTCTCAGTGAGACCCTTTTAGAGGATGTCTGTGTCAGCCAGAGAGTCAATTATAGCCCCTAGTTTACAGTCGTCTGCGAACTTGGTCAGCCATAGTCCTTCTGTGTTTGCCTATACCTCTGAGAAGTATATGTCGAAGAGGAGGGGTCCTAGGACTGAGCCCTGGGGAACATCACTTGTAACTGGTTTAGAGTCAGACCTAGCTCCCACAACTCTCAGCATGTAGGTTTTGTCCGTGAGTCAGTTGGCAACCCATCTTGTGGCATAGGGGTTTATGTTCAGGCTGGTGAGCTTGTCTATAATACCAGAATGGGGAATGGTGTCAAAGGCCTTTGCAAGGTCTAGGCAGGCTATGTGTACCACCTTTCCCTTGTCTATATCCTTGGTAACTGTCTCAAAGAAGTCCACCAGATTTAGGAGGCATGGTCTGCCCTTAACAAAACCAAACTGGGTAGGGTCCAGTGTTTGGAGGTTCCCAATGTCTCTGTTAATGAGTTCCATGATGATGTGCTCCATAGCCTTGCAGAACAAGCTAGTCAGGATTATAGGGCGATAGTTCCCGGGGTCTGCAGCGGAATAACCATTGCTGTGCGCCACTCTATGGGTACTTAGCCTGTGGAGAGGCTGAGTTTGAACAGTGTGTTTAGGTGAGGGGCTAGTTCGTCTTTGAGCTCATGTAGGACGCAGTCTGGAACACCGTCTGGTCCCACTGATGCTGTGTTTTTGGCTTTGGAGAGGGCTGTTTTAACCTGAGTGTCTGTGATTTCAGGGGGTCTACATTCTTCTGGTATGGTTATGGGCCCTTTTGGGGGTGAGAGGGGGGTGAAGTTTGCACTGAACCTGTCTGCCAGAATGTTGGCGATATCGGTTGGTTCAGTGTATTTTGTGCAATTCTGCACTAACTCCGAGCAGATATGAGCATTGCCACTTAGATTCTTGACATAACTAAAGAATGCCTTGTGGTTATCTTTGCAATTTTTCTTTCGAAGCTAGCCTTGGATGATTTTATGAGGGATCGTAGTTTCTTGCTGATACTGATCAGGGATGTCTTCCCTTCTTGGGATTTTGCTCTTTTCTGTACTAGTTTCCTCCTTCTGTTGTACAGCTTGTTTATGGCAGGGGTCCACCAGACTGGTTTCCTTTTCTTGGAGGAGTGAGTCTTGGTTTTGCTTGAGATAGCATGATCCATGCATTCTTGTAGGTGCCCATAGAATGCATTAGTAAAGGATTTTGCAGCTTGGACAGCATTATCCTTTAGCATGGGGGCATTAACTTTAACTCCTTTGCTTGTCCTTTATCAGTATTTTAGATTCATACCTTTGTACATAAATATTAGGCTAGCTGCCTTTGGTGACCATTTTAAGCCTAGTCAGGTTTCCTTTTAGTGCTTGAATTAAGCTATTCAGTTTGTTATTAGAATGACCTTACCGACCACAGGGTTGATAATTTTATATCACCCCCAGTCAAAAGTGCAGCTGGTTCAATTATTGCCCTGTGCTGGTGCTATGAAACAGTGGCCCACCCACTCAGCTCTTCAAGTGAAGAGCAAAAAAAAAAAATGGATGTTTCTTTTACTGGAACACCTACCAGGTGACCAGATGTATGATAACCCCCCTCCACTGCAGCCCCAGCCATTCAGGTTTTTTTTCTGTGCCCTGCCCCCTACCCTTCTTTAACATATTTTACTTAAAAAAAAAAGCAGTTGCTATAGTTTATCAGATTATACGTGGCTGCACAGAGTGCTATATTGCTCATGTTTTAGTTTAAAAAAAATTCTGTTTAAACTGTTGCAGCAGTTTATACCCTGTCTGCATGGAGTACTACAGCACTCAGGTTTTACTTTAAAAAAAATATATTTTTTTTACTATTAAACTGTAGCAGTTGCTGCAGTTTAGACAACAACCACACACTGACTGCTACAATGCTCAGGTCTGACCACTAATGCAAAACTGGCTTTTAAAAGCCAGTATTTCATTAAAGACTGATCAGGATTGGCTCATTGCACCCTCCCCCAACACATTGCAACTGGGGCTGTTGCCTCTCTCACTCCTCCCCAGATATACTGCAGTCCCTAGTGAGAATAATTGAGATCATACCATAGATAATTTGAGCCGAACCATGCATAGGATAAAGCATTTAGGAACTGTCTCGGTACATTTTAGCATGAGTCAGTCCTGGGGTGAATTTTCTGTTATCCATTTATAGTTACAAGTTGTGCTTGAATGGGATGAGCTTTTTATGTGGATGGGGATTCTGCTCCAGAGTAATGATATCCTCTGTCAGACATAGCTGTCCCTCCAAGCTATTTGGTTGATGTTACAGAAAAAAAGTTTAGATCCCTGGACTGGGTATTTTTGATGCTGATATGCACTAGGTCCATCAGTACCGGGTCAGAGGATGCCTTGTATGCCATACACAGGTCACCTGATAGCAGTCTGTAGGATACCGAATATAGTGACAGGGCTTTGAGGCAGTTCGCTCAAGACATGTTGATTTGGCCTTGTATACTTTTCGTAAGGTATTTCCATAGGATTCTGGACAGATGCATGCCAAACAGGGCATTATACTCAATTGCTGGCCTAATGAGGACTGAGTAAAGGGGGAACAATGACATCTCTAGAGCTAGTCACAGTCCCTTTGTTTATAAGCTGTGCGGTATAGAAGGACTTTTCATGACAGTGGACACATATTGGTCAAATGTTATTTCACTGTCTACATAAGTCCTGAACAATTAGGTCAACTCTCAGGGCTGTATTGTCAATGTGGTAGTTCCATGGGGTAGATGACTTCCCAAAGGAAACAATAATGCATTTTTGGCATTTAGCTTCAGTCCATAATTTTGGCATCTGTTTTCTATTTGGGATAAACTTTCTTGTAGAATTGCTAGGTCATTTGTGGATTCATTGACTGCTCCTAGCTTGCCTTCATCTGCAAACTCAGTCAACCAGAACTATTGCTATTGACTTTTACTTCTGAAAAGTAGATGACAAACTAGAGAGGTCCCAGTACTTAACCCTGGGGGACTCCACTGGTGACAGTTTCTCTGTGGAAGTAAGTACCTCAGTTTTAATTTTCTACATGCTATCTGTGAACCAGATGGAAATCCAGTGGTTGATGTAGGGATATATTTAAATTTTGTACTATGTCTGAGTAAGGGATTGTGTCAAAAACCTTGGCCACCTTCATGCATTGCTTTGGTGACCTTTTCATACATGTCCACCAGCTTGAGTAAGCATGATCTGCCCTTGACAAATCCAAACTGAGACAGATCCAGTGTTTTATGATCTGTATATCCTTATTGATTAGATCTATGATAAGTCTGTCCATCTCATTGCATATGAGGTTGGTCAGATGGGACTGTAATTGCCTGGGTCTATGGAAGGTCCTTCCTTATGCAAGGGAATGGCAGTAGCTGTCCACAGTTCACTTGGTACAAAACATGTATGAAGGCTGAGGTTTAGCAGTACTGTTGGGGATGGCTAAATTGTGCTTTGTTCTATTTGAGAAACATCAAGGGATATTGTCAGGACCCATCGATGCAGTATTTTACCTTTTATTAGCTATTTCAGGACTTGGTCTTGTATGGTAGCTGGAAGCAATTCAGTTTCAGGTATATCTTTTGGGACAGATGGAGAAGGGAGAGCGGTAAAGTCTGAGCAAAATTTATCAGCCAGTATGTTAGATTTTCAGTATAGGTAACACCATTCACAATTTGCAAAGGGCATTGCTATGCTGTCCTGAAATTACAAATATAACTAAAAAGGGCCTTGTGATTGTTTTTGGCTTGGATGGCTATTTTAGCCTCAGACTTGGCATTGGTGGAATTTATCAAGCTCTGGAGCTGTTTCTTTATTTCAATGACAAGGGCTTTATCATTCTGGGAATTGCTCTTCTTACTTTTGGTCAAAATTCTCTTCTTTTTTATTGTAAAGCTTGCAAATATTATAGTTCTACCAAGGGGGGTTGTTTTCAAAGTTTGCCTTGCACTTCTTCCTAGAGGGTACAGCTGCATCTATGCAACTGTTTACATGCTGGTATGATGTAGTGGTGTATGTTTCCATGTATCCAGTAGAGTTAACTGAGTATGGTGGAGATTTGAAGTTTGCCACTGTACCATGAAGGAATAAGTAGTTTGTCTTACAGAAATTTCTAAAGGTACCTTGGATGGAAGGGCTCGCTGGTTTCAATTTTATTTGAACTGAGACAAGCCGTCTCAATCATGGTCACACCTTACAAATAATTAAGATACCCAAGTGATGGTGCAAGATGTCCACGTATTAATAAAGACAAGATTGAAGATTTTGTTCTCCCTATCGGTACTCTGACTAATTATCCCAGGGCATTTGTACTGACAATGTCCAGGAATCTCTGCGCTTGTGCACTAATGGTGGTATAGATGCCCCAGTCTACAGATGGATAGTGTAGATCACCCAGGAAAATTATATTGGATTTCATACTGAGTGGCTTCATTTCCTATAGACAGGTGCTATGGCTTTTTTGGATAATAGAGGCAGTTGCATAGCTAGCTAATATATGGTATGTAACATTTCTGATGGTTATTTGGACATGTAGATACTCTAGTGCACCATTCTCCTTTACCAACCTTCATGTGAGCCATTCTGGATGAAGACTGAGACACCTGCAGCTTTTTTCCCTGCCTACCCGGTAGCTGGTCTAAACATGTGGAAGGCATTATATGCCCGCACAGCTGGAGTGCTGCCTGACATTTTAAACTATATAAATGAAACAAAATCCACGTCAGCAGAACCAGCAGCAAAGAGTCCAATGTTAAGTGTTTTATTAACATCCACTTTTCGTTCAAGAAAACTGAACTTCTTCAGACAAACATCAAAAGGTAACAAACGTAAAAAAACTCCTTAAATACACAATTAACAACACATGGTACATTTGAATGGGCCAACCAACTGGTTAAAACTTGCTGACGTCAATATGTGGGAAAAAGCTGATCTCAAAGCTTCTTAAAGAGCTACTACATACAAAAGTCAGATATTTACAGATTGTGTTTTGAAATCAAACAACTAACCAAAATGAAATGAAAAATTATCAATAAAATGTGTCTAAACATAAAATGTTTAAAACCAAGAAAAACAAAACATAATAAATGGAACCAGTTTAATAACTTAAAATAAGAAGTAAAACATAAAAAATAATAAGTCATAAATGGAAAATAAAAATAAAAAATAATGAAATTACCTCTGCATACTTCTGAGTTTCAAAATGCAAGCTAAACTTACTCTGTCATTAAGACCTGGAGGTCTGTATGAACAGAGTTTCAGCTGCCAAATCACTTCTAGGCGCTCTAATAATAGTTGAAAAGGACCTCCCCTGATGTCAAAGGGAACCTGTCCTAACACCCTAAAAGTAAAACTGTGCTGAGGGTGGTCATTAACATGTTTCGCCAAAGCATTTTCACACTTATTTTTCCTAATACAATATAAATGCTCATAGATTCTTTCATTAAAACCTCTGTCAGTCTTGCCCACATAAAACGCTGGGCAAGACTGGCAGCAAGCTAAATAAACAACCGATCGAGATTTACAGTTGAATCTACCAACAGTGGAAAAAGAAGACCCAGCAATTTTAAATCTCGAACCAGTGGCAATGTGCCTGCACATGTTGCAACTCTCACATTTGAAAGTGCCCTCTACTCTGACACGAGTGTCCTTTTTTGTTTCTAATATCCGTTTGAGGTTATCACCCCTCCTGTATATAAAACTAGGCAAAGTACCAAACCTGGCTTGTAAGGCATCGTCACCCCAGAAGATACTCCAGTTCTTGACAAACACCTCCTTAATTAAGTGTATCTCAGCACTGTAATTAGTGATGAAAGAAATAGAAGTGTCTACTTTCTTATTGTCTACAAAGACTTCAGGCATAACTGGAGGTGAATGTTCTAGTGGACAACTTGTGAACAAACTGCTTTGTAAAATAGGTTTATAAATACCCCCATACCTTTTAGTCTGGACCTCAGTAACCAGGTCATGAATAAACTTGTCTGGGTAACCTCTGTGTAGAAACAATCCCTTAATAAACTCACATTCTTCTAAAAAGGGTTCATCATCAGTTACCATTCGAGCAGCGCGCACAAGTTGCCCCTTGACTACCCCTCTTTTTTGGTGCCCAGGGTGGGCACTAGTAAAGTGTAACATGGTGTTAGAATAGGAACTCTTACGAAATATTTTGGCCTTAAAGCTACCAGCAGAAATGTCTTTGTATAAGTCTACATCCAGATAAGAAATTCTAGAATCAGACTCTACAAATGTAAAATTCAAAAAAGACGTGCTGGAATTGAGATGGTCCATGAAAGTCCCCACATCATTAGTTGAACCTTCTGTCAATATAAAGATGTCATCCAAAAATCTGGTATAAAAATCGATTTTGAACTGACCGTTACGATAACCAAAGACATATCTATGTTCCCATTCAGCCATTACGATGTTGGCAAAACTGGCCCCTACTGGTGAGCCCATGGCTACACCAGTCTTCTGTAAATATATCTCTCCCCCAAATGTTACAAAGTTGAACTTCAAGATGACATCTAACAAGTCCTGCACCAATCTGATTTCTACACTGCTAGCGTTATGATGCAATAAACGGTCAGTGACCCAGTCGATCCCTGTAGCATGAGGGATAGACGTATAAAGGTCTTTTACGTCTATTGTCACAAATCAATGACCTCTTTTGAATTCTAAAGCACCCATGGCTTTTAAAAAAGCCCAAGAGTCTTTACAGATGTGTGTTTCCTTTTCAACGTATTTTTTCAGTATATTATCCACGTATTTGGCTATCGGGTAAGTGATTGAATCCCTAGCATTAACCAATAGCCTCATGGGAGGGTTGTGCACATCTTTATGGATCTTGGGTAATCCAAAAACAGTTGGAATCTTGGGAAACGAAACAGTCAAATATTTCAACACATCTTGTTCTATAACATTTTCTAAAAACAAATCATTCAAGAAAACATGGATGCACCTGTACGCTGCATTCAATTCATTAATGCTAAACAGTGTATAAGCATCCTGCAATAACATGTGGGTAAGACAGTTTTCATAATGACAAGTGTCCATTAGTACTAAACCACCCCCCTTGTCAGGTTTGAGAATCCTGACAGGTAAACTTTTTAAAGTGTCCAACAAGTCAACTTCGTCATCAGTCAAGTTTTTGTTCGGAAGTGTCCTACAACAGTTGACTAAGTTTCTAATTTTGGTTTCACACAAATGTTCAAATGCAAAAAGTAAAGGGTGAATAGGGGGGTTAAATGTACTTGGAACTCTCAAAGTTTTTTTGTCTAAAACAGTATTACCAAAAATTAACAATAAATTCAACTAACGTATAAACAACTTTAAATCAAGCAATGTGTGTGCTAGATTAAAATGTCTCCATGGAACGAAAGTGAGACCTTTTGAAAATAAATCAGACATCTCCACAGTGATTGTAAAACTCGAATAGTTGTACACAAAAAAATCTCCAAAACTGTTACTAATAATATCAGGTTTTGTCCTTCTCATTACTTCTGAAAAGGCTTCTTGCTGTTGTTCCTGTGATAACTCCTCGTGTTGTAAAACCTATGATGGTTCTGTCCCCGGTTCGAGGAAAAAAGACAGTGTAGAACGAGAAACCTCCTCATCCCTGCCACCATCAGTCACAAAATTTTCTGTAGGAACAACACCCTCCACATCCTCTCCAGTGGCTGGCCTACTAGGTCTAGCTGTCTGCCTCATAACCCCATGAATCAGGTTAACAGGAGCACCTAGACTGTCGCCAACACTCTGAGAATGGGGGGGGGATATGCAATTTGTTTATTATATGCATCTATGTCTCTTTTCAGTTTTTTCATTTTCATCTCCATATTACGAGATATCTGTTGGTCTATGGTCGAAAACATTTGTTTATACTCATAATTGTACCTGTTTAAACTATATCTTAGTCATTACACAGATATCTACTCCCTCCAGGGTTAAAAAGGCTTGTAGGGAGTGGAGTTTCTTCTTTGGGCCCTAGCACTGATCAATAGTACCTACATATTTTCCATTGCTTGCTTCATTATGTTGGTAGGTTTATCAGGTTGCCATTGCCTAAAAAAGGCACCATGGGGGAAATGTCTTTGCCAGTAATCAAAAACCTAGAGGGGACAGCTGCAGACCATCCTTCATGAAGCAGTGTTGTCTGTCAATCATATTTTTACCAGGCTGACAGATATTGGATCCCATTTGAAACACTCCAGAAACCTAGCCGATTATTGAAGTCATTTGAGAAGGTGGAATGCTGATCAATGCAGGCTCTCACCTGCCCAGGGCACATAGTTTGAGAGCTTTATCATGCATCTCTTTATATAATCCAGAGAGGTTAATCTCAAGTCATTAACACCATCATACTGGTACTATCCTAGAGGGGACAGCTGCAGGCCATCCTTTGTGAAGCAATGTTGTCTGTCAATCATAATTTTCCCAGGCTGACATATATTGGATCCCCTTCGAATCACTCCAAAACTTAGCCAGTTATTCAAGTCCTTTGAGAAGGTGGAATGCTGCTCACTGCAGGCTCATACCTGCCCAGGCCACACAGTTTGAGCGCTTTATCATGCATCTCTTCATATAATCCAGGGAGGTTTAGCTCAAGTCATTAACACCACCATACTGGTACTTGTTGTTCTAGTACTTCAGTGCGTGTGATCTGATAGATCCTGGCACTAGACAAACAA
Source organism: Protopterus annectens (assembly GCF_019279795.1). NCBI lineage: Eukaryota > Metazoa > Chordata > Ceratodontiformes > Protopteridae > Protopterus > Protopterus annectens. The sequence continues at coordinate 872,636,629 of NC_056729.1, forward strand.
CTAACCATCACTCTTTCCTTACTTAACCTGGGAAGAGGTACATCTGTATGTCTTACAATGGAGTCACCTATAGCTAGAATGAACTGTTGAGTAGTTGCCTGCCTTATAGGTTCATAGGTTCGTAGATAGGTACTAGGCTATCTGCCCAAGGGCCTATGTAAGCCTAGCCAGTGAAGTTCCCTGGCTTTCGCCACCCAAGAAAGTTATTTTCCTGTGCCCCTGTCGAGCAGAGCCACAGAAGTTATCCCTGGGGTGAATTTCCTATTTCCCATCCACTCATCAAGATTTTTCTTGAAGAGTGCTAATGAGGAACTCTGCTTGACATAGATAGGTAGCTTGTTCCAAAGTATGGGAAATCTCTGGGACAGGAATCTATCCCTCTAGCATGCTCTGTTTATTGTGGTGACATAGTTTAGGTCCCTAGAGTGTGTATCTCAGAGGGATTGGGATTTCTTTAGGTGTAGCATTTCCAACAGCTTTAGGTTTGACATAGCTTTGTATGTTAGGCAGAGATCACCTTGGAGTAGGTGATATGCTACGGAGTAAAGCTTTGAGCTTATGAGCTACATGAGGTGGAAAGCTTGATTTGCTGAGTGTGCTTCATGCCTGTGCTACATTTTGGAGATCTTTGAGGTTTAGCAAGTTAATCTTTAGAACCTCAGCATATGATGGATTATGTGTATTATAATGACCTTGCAGAGGTGTGTTGTGTATTCCACTGCTGAAAGATTTTGGTGTCGCAGTTTACTGTGTGTAAGACTTTTGTCTCCATGGACATTATGTATAGGTTCATAGGTTTTTACTAGGCTGATGACCACAAGGGCTTTCTTAAGCCTAGGCACGCATCCCAAATCTCTGACAAGTTCTGATACCCTTGATAAATGTGAACACGGGCCTGGAAGATGAACCATTTACAGATTACCTGTGTCCATTAGATACATAGGTGCCAAACCAGGGATGCATTTCCAGTTTCCCATCCAACTGTCCAAGTTATTGGGTTAGGGAAGAAGTCTGCTTCACATGGATGGGGAGCATATTCCAGAGAAGAGGCAGTCGCTAGGATACATACCTGTCTCTCCAGCAGGTCCTATTTATAACACAAGCAAGGTTTAAGTCTTTACAACAGGTAATTCTGGTGCTGTTTTTTTGTGGATATGCAGGAGGTCCATCAGAGTGGGGTCTGGCAATGTCCTGTATGCCAATCATAGGTCTCCCCTCAAAAGCCTGTAGGAGATAGAATATGTACTTCTCTCACACAGTGTGTTATCGTGTTTGAGTAGTAGATGATGTCAGACAGCATACAAATCTTACACTGTACCGGGATACTCATCTCATTCAGACTGGCTACAGAAGCTGTGGGGAAATGCTGGTCCAGGTTTTGACAGGAATGATTAGGGGGCAGGGGCAATTATAATTGATTGTGGTTCAGTTTGTTTAGGGTACTGTTTGAGTGGGCTTACTAATGTGTAGTAGGGAAAAGCCTAGTTATTTGGTCAGGGGTGTACAGCTCAAGGTTTGTTTATATGCAATTGGATAGGTTACTTGACCCACAGACCTGGATGCATAAGGCTGTATAGATTTTGCAGGTCTCTTATAAGGGAAAATGCTATTGTGCAAACATCCCACTATAGAGCTAGACCAACAGCAGTGGTGTGCTGAGTGTAGCTTAGCCCAGCTTTATCTCTTCCCTTTTTGATGAAAAGCACATTTTGTCACAGTTCATGGCTTTCTATGATTCTCGAAGTCTTAAATAAAAGACCCTGGGTGGGTGTAGCTCTATGATGTTAGAGAGTGTTCCAATCAAATAAAGCCAGTAGTGGAGCAGCATGACTTCAGAACCTGTAGCAAGTTATAGTTCTCTTAGTCCTATGACTGAGCTACAGGTAAATGACCCAGGCAGGTTAAAATTTCAGAAATGTTAACTTTTAGAGTGTGGTAGGAAAAAACTGTAATCAGTATAGAAACAGTCGGGAGCAACAGAGAGAGCGATATTTAATATATCAATGGTGGCTGGGGCAGACACAAAAAAACAGTAAAAACATTTTCAATGTAGCAAACAGAAAGGCACTGGAATGCAACTTTAAACAGACAAATAATAACGAGAATATAAGGCTTTAGCAGCAGAACTGGAATGTAAACTACTGCAGAAGCACAGAAGCACAAATCCTGCAACAAAAATTACAATACTGCCACTACTGCAGTAATGAATTACTAAATGAGGCTCAGACCCTGCAGTAGCTCACAGTTTTACCACAATTGCAAACAAGACTACAAGACTAAGTTCCCAGACCAAGTTCAAAATACAAGTGACAAACTTTTACAAGAAATTCTTCTTATGAAGATAGAAGTTCAGTATAATGTATAAATGATATTCAGATCTTACAGTATTTCACAGTTCTCCCAAAACTGCAAACAAAGCTAAGGTCCCAGAACAAATCAAAAATGCAAATGGATAACTTTTTGGCTAAAACACAGAAAATGCTGAAAAAAGTACAAAAAAAAAAAAAAAAAAAAAAGAACAAAGCAGTATCACAGCACAAGCTACTGTAAGTGCAACTGAAAACATTCAAGGAATCCCTTGCTTGAAGTTAGTTCATAGGTTCATAGGTGTGTACTAGGCTAATGACCCTGGAGCCTTTACAAGCTTAGCCCATAGAAGTGCCCTGGCATCATGTTGACTGATGTTAGTTCCCAGTGCCTCTATCAAGTAGAGCCACTGGAGTGATCCACACAGTGAACTTTCTATTACCCATCCACTCATCAAGATGTCTCTTGAAGAGGGACAACAAGGTGTTCTGCTTGACATGTATGGGAAGTCTACTCCAGAGCATGGCAAGTCTCTGGTTGAGGAACCTGTCCCTCCAGCATGTTCTGTTGATTGTGTTAATGAGGTTGAGGTCTCTGGAGCATGTGGTGTGGAGGGATTGGGATTTCTTTAGCTGTATCATTTCTAAAAGAGCTGGGTCAGACATGGCTTTGTAAGTCAAGCAGAGATCGCCTCTAAGTAGACGATAGGAGACATACAATAGCTGGAGTCTTTTGAGTTTGTCCATGTAGGACATGTGTTTAATGCCTAGGATCATCTTTGTGAGGTACTTCTGTGGCCTCTCCAGCTGTTGCCTGTGTCTAGTGAGGTACATGCCAAATGGGGCATTAGACATGATGACTGGTCTAATGATTGAAGAGAAGAGAGAGATGATGACCTCTTTCTTCCTGGATACAAAACCCTTAGTAATGAGACATGCCACATAGAAGGACTTTCTGACCACAGTGGTAATGTTGTGGTCAAAGGAGAGGTTGCTGTTAACCTGCATCCTCAGATCTCTTATAATGCCTTCAGTGTTTAGTGGGCTCCTATTGATGTGGTAATTAGTGGGGACTGAGTTTTTATCAAAAAGGATGACAACGCTTTTTTGGTGTTAAGCTTAAGGCCATGGTTTCGACACCAGTCAAAATCTCAGTGAGGTTTTTCTGTAGGATGTCTGCATCACTTGGGAGTTAATAACGGCTCCCAGCTTGCAGTAATCTGCAAGCTCGGTCATCCGGAGTCCCTTCGTGTTGGCCTGAACGTCCGAGAAGTAGATGCCAACAGGAGAGGACCCAGGACCAATCCCTGTGGGACTCCACATGTGACTGGTCGGCAGTCTGACTTGGAGTCTGATACTTTTAAACCGTGTGTTCCATCTGTGAGCCAATTTGAAACCCACCTAGTGATATAGGGGTTGATGCCTAGTTTGATGAGTTTATCAATAATTCCTAAGTGAGGAATGATATCACAGGCCTTGGCCAGATAGAGGTAGGCTGTATGGACTGTCTTACCTTCATCCACAGCCGTGGTGACTGAGTCAAAGAAGTCAACCAGGTTGAGCAGGCATGATCTCCCTTTCACAAAGCCAAATTGCATGGGGTCTAGAGTTTGAAGATTTTCTATATCTTTGTTAATGAGGTCCATAATGATGTACTCCATAACTTTACATATCAGACTCATCAGGCTAATGGTGTGATAATCCCAGGGTGTGTAGTCGCTCCCCCTTTATGGAGAGGGATGGCTGTAGCAGTGCACCATTCAGTAGGGAAAAAGCCAGAGGTGAGGCTGTTACTGAACAAGGTACACAGATGTGTTGCCAGTTCACTTTGAAGTTCATGTAGAACACAGTCGGATATTATCAGGTCCCATGGAAGTTGTATTCTTGGCCTTGGACAATGCAGCTTTAACCTGTGCTGCAGTAATGTTGGGTGCCTGGCATTCTTCCAGTATTGTGATTGGTCCTTTAGGATGGGAGAGAGGGGTAAAGTTGACACTGAATCTGTCGGCCAGTATGTTGGCAATATCTGTTGGCTCAGTATAGGAGGTACCATTGTGCAGTAACTCAGAGCAAATCTGGATATTGCCGTGGAGGTTCTTGATATAACTATAGAAAGCTTTGTGATTGTTTTTAGTGTCTGCTGCAATTCTGTCTTCATAGTTGGTTTTGGAGGATTTGATGAGGGATCTCAACTTTTTGTTGAGGCTAATAAGGGAGTTTTTCCAGTCTTGGGACTTCACCTTTTTCTGCAACAGTTTCTTCCTTCTGGTGTAGGGTTTATTAATATCAGGTGACCACCAGATTGACTTCCTTTTTTATAGGAGAGTGTCTTGGTTCTGTTGGGTATGGCTAGTTCCATGCATTTATGTGCATGTTCGTACAGTGCATTAATGTATGATTTGGCAGTCATGCAGCTATTTTCCATTGGCATGGGTGCCGTGAAGTTATCCACTTCTGTTTTTTCGGACCCCAAAGTCAGCTTTGGGGAAGTATTTCAAGGTGGTTACCTTTGCAGGGGGGTGTGGGTGAGATGTGGATTTCCATAGTGATTAGTTTATGGTCAGATCTGACTAGGGAGGGATTGACTATTGGTGTAGAGCAACAGTTGCCCATGTTAGTAATAACCAGGTCAAGGATGTTGCTTCCTCTAGCGGGGGTCGAAATGAGCTTGTCCAGGGCATTGGAATTGATGAATTCCATGAAGCGTTGGGCCAGTGCATTGGTGCTTGAGTAGTTTTCCCAGTTGATGGAAGGGTAGTTGAGTCTCCTAGTATGAGAGTGTTGGGATGGATCTTGATAGATTTCAGGGTGCTTAGGAATGTGGAGTGAGAGTCTAGGGACATGGTTGGAGACTTATAGCGGGCTATGACCTGGATCACTGTCTTACCCAATGTTAGTTGTACCTGAAGTATCTCAGATTCGTTATGCTGGGCTACTAGTCTGGAGGTCTGCATATCCTTTATGAATATGGAGAAACCACTGCCTTTGGAACTTCGGTCTATGTTTCGGGGCCGAAAGGTGTGGAATGAGTAATAGCCTGGTAGCGCAGGGGTGCTTTCTGCCACTTTAAACCAGGTCTCTGTTACAGCACAAATGCCAGTGTTCTCCATTTTGAGGAGTGCTTCAAGCAAGTGCATCTTGAGATTTAGACTTCTAGTGTTGAGCAGCATGACCCTCAGATTGCATTTATTTATAGCTGTTATGGTGGTAATTTGTTCTTTGGAACACCACCTAAAAAAGGCACTATAGGGGTGACAAGAGCCTTAGCCAGTATCCGGAAACCCAGGGGTGACAGATGCAGACCATCTCTGGCAAAGCATCGAGATCTGTCAATCATGGCACCCGAAGCAGACGGATACTGGATCCTCCCAGAATGACACCAGAAACTTAGCCAATTGTTGAAGTCAGTAGTTTCTTGTTTGTACTGTGGTATCATTCTGGTTCTGTTCTTGCCTCCAGTTATATGTCTATTCATATTTTTTCTCTCTTTCCCCTTAAAGGGTCACATTCCTTTCTGTAGTCTTCCCTTAACCCATATGTAAAAAAAATGTCCTCATGCATTCCAAAGTTGAACTCAGTCTTTTAAAGTTGTTCCCTGTTTCATTTGTTCCCAGAATCTTGGTTTCCTCAGTTATAGTATCTAGAGAACCAATAAAATAAAACTTGTCACAAAAGGGAATCTTGTTTTTCAAGTCGTACATTATAATTTCAATACTCTTCTGTGAAATGTATATAAGGTAGATACAGTCCAAATGTAGAAGCATTGGGATAAGCATTTGCAGACTTACAGCAGAAAAAGAGAGCCTAAAGGTATATGAACTTGTTACTCTCTTCAGTGATATTTTACCAAACACTGCATTAATATGTTGAGTCATTGAAGTAATCCCAGTGGAGGTATCAGGGTCTGAATGGAGGAATGATAAATACAGAGATGATAAATCAGTAAGCAAAGGAGACTAGTATTGCTGGAACTGAATTTATCCTCAAGCCTTGGTGAGTACCTTCATGAGGTGGACCCTGTTTTTCACAAAATCTGACCAAGATGACACTGATATATAGACTGTATTTTATACAGCATATATCATGGACAAAAGTAGGTTAAAAAATAAAAAAGATAGCTGGGTGCACAAGACCCAGGATAAAAACTCTCCAATCCTGGTAGGCACACCAGTGCTAAGACTGGAAAAAATGACAGTGTAGAATCCTCAAGACAAAGAAACATTCCTACAATGGGGCTAGGCCAGGCCCAGGGGGAGGATGGCCCCTCTGTTGTAGAATGAAGTAGAAGTCCACAAAAATCACAAAAAAATGATTGGGGAAAAAAGAGCCATAGCTATGATAGACTGGACAACTGAAGATAAGAAAGAAATTATGTATTGTTTCTATTATGCAAGAAGTCCAGAATTTCTAGACAGAAGATATGCAAAAAGATTAAGAGCGAAATTAAAGGAAAGAAAAATACTTGCAGAAGAAAAACTGTCAGGCCCTTTAAAAAAGAAGTGACTGAGGAAGTGTGAAAATATAAAGAACAAAATCTAGAAATTTTTGAAAGGTATAAAAAATAAATATGGGCATGGAAAAGAGATATCCGGTAAGGTGAAATATTTATGAAAAGGAGAAAGCCAGATTAATAGATACAAAAAAGCAGGCCCAGAGATATTTGAAGAGAAATACAGGCAAAGGCATCAAGATATAGAAAAATCTGCAATACAAAAAATAAGATCACAAAGAGGGAATGAAGAACAGAAGATTAGTGAAGACGTTAAAAAAGTAGAAGCTGAAGTTATGGAATACATGTGAAGTGTAGGATTTAGTGTAGAAAGTCTAACACAGGTTATATCACAGCATGATGGAACAACAAGTCCCCCAAGTAAGGAGAAACAGAAGGAGCAGGAGACATCTGAAGAAGAAATATGGACATGGGAAAGAAAAAGAGGTTTAATATGATGCAATATTTATGCAAAGGAGAAAGCAAAACGAATTAATTCAAAACAAGCAGCACAAAGATATTTGAAGAGAAATACAGGCAAAGGCATCCAGATATGGAACATTTTGCAATGCAAAAAATAAGAAAATAAAGAGGAAAAGTAGAAAAGAGGATTAGTAATGGAGAAGTTAAAGACAGAGAAACTGAGGTTATGGGTTACATGTGAAGTGAAAAATTTAGTGTCAAAAGTTAACTCTGATAACATCATAACAGGATAGAGCAACGGATCCCCAAATTAAGGAGAAACCAGTGGAATGGGAAACATCTGATCACTTTCCATATTCAGATACTTTGGAGCCTTCCATAGGAAATCAGTAGAAAAGTCCAGTTGGAGTAGCACAGCAAGGGAAGGAACAGGAAACTGTGACAACTCTGATGCAGTCCATGTTGTGGGGTCATAAGCCAGTGAGGTCCCATATGAAAGAGCAACAGATGACACGGGATGAAACTGAAGAGAATGCGGCACAGGAACTTTCTGTCGTATGCCCGCAGGAAATGGAGAACAAAGAATGTTCCCTCAGTTTATTAGAAAATGATCTAAGAGAAGAGTTGCTTGATTTAATAGAGATGGACAGACATATTAAGATCAATGAAAGAAATAGACTACAGAAAGTCAGTAAAACCCAAAAAGTTAGAAGTTTGATAAAACGTACACAATAATTAGTACTGTTCATAGAAATTCAAGCGCTATAACAGAAGTAAATAGGATATATTACTGTGCAGCTTAATTAATAACAGATAAAGTCTTGCAAAAAAAACACAGGGAAAGAAAGGAGAGAAATCAAATGCCATCATGGAAGTATTGAACAGAGAAAACTATAAAACAAGACAAGAAGTGCCGCTGTTAGAAGAGTACAGAAGAGGGAGCAAATCAAAAAAATACTAAGAACGATAGATGTGATAAAAGCAGTGTGCAGTATAAGAGCAGATCAGGATATATCTCGCACTTTCACAAATAATAAACTAAAATATCAACACAGGAAGAAAAACTTAGATGATATGCAGATACATTTTATTTTTATTTATTTTTTACTTTACATTTGTTAACCGGGATAGTCCAACTGGACGAGGTCTGTTTACAGTGGAGACTCAGGGAGAAAAGCTCCACAATTAGATACAATAATAAGAAAAAAAATAGACAATAATAGCACAGGCCCATACATAATAACAATGGTGAGTTAAAACTGTGCTAATAAAACATGAAATAGATACAAGTCTATAAGTTAGAGCTTATATATAAGCATAAATATAAATATGAAGAAAAAGTACAAAATAAGCAATTTTTTGATGACCCAAAAAAGCTTTATAGAGAATTGGAAAGCAAAACAAAAAGAATTGAAATGTCACCTAAAAAGATTAAATAGATACATTTTTGCAGAAATATTTATGCAGATCTTGTGGAACGTTACAAAGATCCTGAATGGGCCAAAAAAGAGTAAAAGAAAGAATAAGAAGTTCAAATGTACAGAATATGAAATGGAATGAAGTAGTGTCCAGAGAGAGTTTGACACAAAGTTAAGCAAAGCTCCTAAATGGAAGACCCCATGCCCAGATACAGTAGCTAACCTCTGGCTAAAAGTATTAACATATTGACAAGAAGATTTAGCCAGGAGTAAAAAATATTTATTTCCACACCCCAAACAGACACCGACCTGGTTAACAACAGAAAAAAAAAACAATACTCTTACTTAACAGCAAACCTGCAAGCTATCCTAAAAACTATAGACCAATAACTTGCCTTCCAATGAAGTATAAACTTTAGACTGGAATTGATGCCAACAGAGTTTAATAATCATTTAGAAGAAAACTCAATCATGGCAATAGAACAAAAGAAAGTCATAGGGAACAAAGGATCATTTGTTAAATAAAGTTATAATGGAGAACTGTAAAAAGGGGAAGAGTCTAAGTATGGCATGGGTAGAGTACAAAAAAGCATTTGACAGTATCTGACATTCATGGCTAAGAGTGCTTAAAAATGTATAAGATACACCCTACACTGACTGATTACATTACAGCTACCATGAAACAGTGGCAAACCACTTTGCAGTTGAGCCATAATAGGTTCATAGGTGTGTACTAGGCTAATGGCCCTGGAGCCTTTACAAGCCTATCCCAAAAAAATTGTCCAGGCACCATGGCACCCGATGTTAGTTCACAGTGCCCATATCCAGTAGTGCAACTGGAATGATCCCTGGAGTGAATTTTCTGTTACCCATCCACTTGTCAAGATTTCTCTTGAAGAGGGTCAGCGAGGTGCTCTGCTTGACATAAATGGGAAGCTTATTCCATAGCATTGGCAGGCTTTGGGAGATTAAACTGTCCCTCCAGCACGTTCTGTTAATTGTGGTAATGAGGTTGTGATCTCTGTAGCATGTGGCCCAGAGGGATTGGGATTTCTTTAGGTGTAGCATTTCAAGTAGGGCTGGGTTGGACATGGCTTTGTAAGTCAAGCAGAGATCACCTCTAAGTAGATGATAAGAGACTGAGAACAGCTGAGTCTGTCCATGTAGGACATGTGTTTAAGGCCTAGGATTCTTTTTGTGAGGTACTTTTGTGGCCTCTCCAGCTGTTGCAGGTGTCTGGTCAGGTACATGCCAAATGGGGAGTTATATTCAATGACTGGTCTAATGAGGCATGCGTAGAGAGGGATGATGACCTCTTTCTTCCTGGATGCAAAAGCTTTGGTTATAAGATGTGCCATGTAGAAGGACTTTCTGACCACAGTGGCAATGTGGTGGTCAAAGGTGAGGTGGCTGTCGACCTGGGTGCCCAGATCTCTTATGGCCTCTTCAGTGTTCAGTGGGCTCCCTTCAATGTGGTAGTTCATGGGAACTGAGTTTTTTCCAGTGGGGATGATAACACATTTTTTGGCGTTAAGCTTTAGGCCATAGTTCTGACACCCGTCACTGGTCTCAGAAAGGTCATTTTGTAAGATGTCTGTATCACTTGGGGAGTTGATAATGACTCCTTGCTTGCAGTCATCAGTGAACTTGGACAGCCAGAGTCCTTCTGTGTTGGCCTGGACTTCTGAGAAGTAGATGCCAAATAGGAGAGGGCCCAGGACCGAGCCCTGTGGGACTCCACTCATGACTGATCGACAGTCTGACTTGGAATCCGCAACTTTCACTCTGTGGGTTTTGTCTGTGAGCCAATTTGCAACCCACCTAGTAATGTAAGGATTGATGCCTAGTTTGGTGAGTTTATCAATGATACCTGAGTGGGGAATGGTATCAAAGGCATTGGCCAGGTCGAGGTAGGCTGTATGCACTGCCTTACCCTCATCCACAGCCTTGGTGACTGCCTCGAAGAAGTCAACCAGGTTCAGCAGGCATGATCTTCCCTTGACAAAGCCAAACTGTGTGGGGTCAAGGACAAATTATTATTCCAAGGATTGAAATTCAAAGGGGGATATTCCAGGGTGACTCTTTGTCACCGGTGCTCTTTTGTCTTGCCTTTAAGTTACCCCATTAAGCTGTCTACTTAACAGATTAGCTCATGGGACCAATTTTGCTACTAGGAAAACCAAAGTGTAAAGACTTCTCATCTTCTTTTGGGGGATGATTTAAAATTGTATAGTTCATCAGATGAGGAACTGAAAGCACAACTGCATTTGTCAAAACTTTTTCAGATGATATAAGAATGCCATTTGGTCTTGATAAATGAGCAAAACAACTTTTAGAGTGGGAAAGCTGCAGCACCAACAAAACATTAGCTTGAGACAGGAATGTGATAAAAAAAGAACTTGAGCAAGAGGGAGTGTATAAATATTTGGGACTTGAAGGATCAACAATAAAACAAGAATAAATGTGAATAATACCTAGCAAGAAATATTTTAGAAGACTAAAATTAATACTGAAAACAGCGCTGATATCTAGAAACAAAGTCCAGGCTGTAAACCATTCTCTTCTTCCTGTCCTAACTTACATTTCTGGGGTGACTGACTGGCCCCAAAAGGTGTTGGATCAGTTGGACAGGAAAACAAAAAGGATGCTTCCTGCTTAACAAATAGTTTATAAAAATCACTGTATACCATGACTATATGTTCCCTATTCTGAAGTAGCTATGGGCCTCCTCAAAACTGATTACATGTATAGATCTGCAATGTAAGGACTGCATATATATCGGCTGACCTCAAAAGACCCAAATGTAGTGAAAGTTTTAAAACATGGGGAGAATAAGTCTAAGATGAGTTCCCTGCTTAGTTTTAGCAGAATCATATAGGTGTTACGCAGGAATGGAAATCAAACCAGAAGCAGATAACGATCAGGCAGCAACTGAATTTGCCGAAAAACAATAGAAAGAATATAAGGTGAAGGATCAGATGAGAAAGCAAGAAATGTGGAAAATGCATAAAAATAGGTGCAAGTATAGAAAGCTCTTGAACAACCTCATGTTGTTTATGATTGAATGCAGGAATGGTTAATGAGAGGTGAATTTAAACCAAAGGATGAAAGGTTAATATTGATGGCTCAAGGTAGTGAAGTATGTACATGTTGGTTTACAAAGTCCATTGAACATACAGGAGAAACAGACAAATGTAGGTTTTGTAAAACAGAATTAGAAACAGTCACACATTCTGTTGCTGGTTGTGATATACTAATGGCAGAAGGACTGCATACTGGAAAGCATAATAATGTGGTAAGGCTGTTGCATTGGGGATTGTGCAAAGATAATATTGAAGTAGTCGAAAAACAGTGGAAACATCAGCCACAGAGTATTATAGAAAATGATGAAGTTCATATCCCATGGGATCACCCATTAGTAACAGTTCAAAGAATAGATGCGAGAAAACCAGATATAGCAGTCCATGAAAAGAAGACAAAAGTAGTGTGGATCATTGAAACTGCTACATCCAGTGATTACAGTGTCTTACTTACAGAGAGACACAAAGTCATAAAATACCAGAATTTGCAGGCAGAAACAAGGGCAATGTGGAAGAAAGATAGCATGACAGTTCCAATAGTAGTAGGAGCAATGGGTCTTATAAAAAATAATTTACAATCCTACTTAGATATGTTACCAATACTTGTAACTCTGTATGATTTCTGGAAGGACTCATTACTGGCCACATTCCGGGTGCTTCAAAGAGCACTTCTGGCTAACATTAAAGATTGAAACAATACTAATTTCATGAACTTTAATCATACTTTGACTAAGGAATGGGGTCCATTCCTGTCATGGTATTACAAACCCAAAAGACTTAGAGAAATTAAACAAAAAAGAGGTATGAGGGAAACACGTCAGGTGGATATTACACATTTGCAGACTGAAATCAGAAAAAGAAAGACACGTCTGAAGGGATTTGAAGCTATTACCCTCCTCAGCAATATTTTATCAAACACCACGTTAACAAGGTGATCCATACTGAAGCTGTTGGGGTAATACATAGAAGGTGAGTGCTACACATTTGCAGACTGAAAGCAGAAATGTGAAAAAACCAACACATCCTAAGGGAATTAGAACCCTCAGCTGAGTGCACTGACACTCTATACCTCACTGTATGAAAAAAATGGGCCAGAAGCAATTAGACTGAAGTCATAAGCTTTACCCTACGTCATAATTGACAACTGTTGCTAGGGCATGATATTAATTAGCTTTCATTGTTGAAATACAATGAGCTATATAACATTGCCTGAAGATGGGTATTGATTGAAGCAAAGTTGGTAGTGCCATGATTGCTCCCCAGGCTAGTGAAAGCAGATAACATATACATACTAAATCTAGAGTACTTGATAATAGTTTTCAATCTTACTCACAAACACTGGCTAATCTACAATGTATGTACTGTACCTGTGTACTATGTATGTATTCTACCTATGTTCCAAATTTCAGCTGTACACCACAAATCTATTAATTACCTTTATTTTTAAATTAATATTTTTTGTTTGTTCTCTCCACTGTAACTGTTTATGTGCTGCATACCACTGTAAAAACATGTCTTTTGTAATTTGTGTGTATACTGATCATGTCTAAATAACTAAATGTATCTGTAATTTTTCTATGTGGAGCTTTTCTCCCCGGGCCTCTGCTGAAAAAGGGCCTTTTCGGCTCAGTCAGACACCGCTGGTTAACAAATGTAAAATAAATAAAATAAAAATTGTGTACTTTGTTACCCATCATGCACAGTACGGCCACAGACATCTAAGTGATAAAATGCCATTTTTGGAAATGCCTGTGATGTTTTTATCTATTTTATATATTTTTGGCCAGATAAAAAGTTGGAATTGAGTGTATAGGAAATAAATGAAAACAGCAAGCAAGTAGTGGATGGAACATAAGGTGAGCAAGTAAGGGATGAGCAGGGTGGGGTGGGAAGCAATGTTTTTTTTTTTTTTAATGTAGAAAATGGAAAGTTGGAGAAGGAAGAAATGGAAGCAAGGAAAGTTAGACAGGTGTGAGCGGATTAGGTTAGGTAACAGGGAAAGACAGGTATGACTGTCATGGTGTAGGGTAACATAATGAGGGAGGGTATATACAATGGTGAAGGAGATAACAGACCTACAGAGGGAAGACATTGTGGAGAGGAGGAATGTAAAACCAACAGTGGTGGGCATGGACACACAAAGGAGGAGAACACAAGACTGAGGGATAGGATTAGGCGGTCACAGCTGTAGTCACTGCCAACGACACAAATAGGAGATTACTTGTTACTCTGTGTACTGTAAGCTGCTGATGGTCAAGCAAGGGATTACGTCTACTCCCTCGGCTAATAGAGGGTACTGATTGACCAGCTTGATGCAGATGGTACAGGAAGAGCAGGATTTGTGGAGAAAGCTGTGGCAGGCTGGGATCCAGATGTGCTGGTTGTATCTAGTGGTAGTGCTGTTGCGACTGACACCTGTGGGGGTGGGTGGGGTCTGAGAGGTCTTGCTAGTGGGATGGGTTCAGATTGCATATAATAGTAATAGATAGGGAGAAAACAAATAGTAACGGAGATAGGGAAAAAACAAATAATAAACACCCATGCCCCTTGGGGACAGAAGTAACTTATAAATGCCTGGCCCTCGATGTACTGTTTGGATACAGGACATTATTATTCTTTTGGGGAAACTTGACTAGGCTTATAAAGGCCTGCTGGGTCAGAAGCCTAGTAACAATCCATGAATCTGAAAATCAGTGGACGGAGGAGAAAGGATAGTGGCAAAAAGGGTGGGGAAAGAAAAATACAAATAAAATAAAATAATATTAATTTAACTGAACAAAACTACTCATCTGTTTTACAAGCCTGTTAGTCAAGACAAATGTATGTTGAACCTGAACCTACAGTCATCATCAGGCACATTCTGACCAATAGAAAATTAACATGCTGAGTAATTCAGGTAGGACAACAGCTGTATCTAGTCAGAGATATTGTACTGATGTCTGAGCCTAATGTACATTTACAAAGTAAACATGCTGCTCAGGCATATATATTTTACTCACAGGAAAAACATACAGAAACAATTTCTGTGTTATATAGCAACCTGGCATTTCAAGTAATTTATTTTTATTTTTTTTTATTTTATTTTACATTTGTTTTCCAGGATAGTCCAACTGGGTTGATAGCCAGTTTTCAGTGGAGGCCTGGGGAGAAAAGCTCCACAAAAAATACAAACAGAAAAGTGCAAATGAGAGATAAACTGAGAGACAGATAAGAGTACATAAGTACACATTTGTTACATAAATTAAAACTATTACAATCTAAACAGAATGCTGAAGGTGTTTAAAATTGTATAAAATTATTTACATGTAGTAACTGTTGCAATTTAGTAAAGTCAAAAATGTTATAATAATATTACAGATTGCATTATCAACTGATACATGCATTCAGGTAAATACTACTGCCAATATAACTGCATATAAGAGCAGGTAAGAGGTGAGCGTCATATAGGGAGAAAGAGTTATTTCTGGGTATTCAATGTGGGTGTACTCTAGCCAGGGGTAGTGCAAGAGAACTTCCAGTTGTTGTTTAGGTGAGTCCTAAGAAGCTGTTTGAACATGGTGGAGTTGGTAGTGTTAAGGATGTTTTGAGGAATGGCGTTCCAGACTTTGGAGAAGCAATTAAAGGGCATCTCCAAATCTGTTATAATATTTAGAGACTGAAAGAAGGGATTTATCTGTGGATCTTAGTGTTCTGATTAGAGTACAGGTTTTGAAGTGCAGGACAATTTCCTGGATTGGTAATGATATTGTGGGCAGTGGATATTTGATGTAAATGCAGGAGATTGTGTAGTTATAGCCAGTTGAGATGGTGGAGTGCTGCACAGTGGTGGGACCTGTGTGGGTATTTTTGGCCAATTTGGCTATTTTGTTGTAGCATGCCTCCAATTTAGCTAGGTCAGATTTTCTCAGGTTAGTAAAGATTGGTGAGGCATATAACAGGGTGGAGAGAAGATGGGTTCTAGCAATAGCTTGTGTGGTGGGATGGTTAAGGAATTGTTTGGACCTATAGAGAGTACCAAGCTTAATATGGGTCTTTTTGATAACTTCAGAGATATGCTTGTCAAATTTAAGGTTACTTATCAATAGTGATGCCTAGAAGTTTTGTATGGGATGTGGGTTCAATTTTGGTGTTATCAGCTGAGAAGATAGTAAAATGAGCTGTTGGGTTTTTGTTAGAGAAAAGAAGGAGTTTAGTTTTCTTGGGATTCAATACAAGCTGTTGGCTAGAAAGTAAGATTCTATTTCTGTGAAAGTTTTTTTGTTTTTTTCTTGTTACTGAGATAAAGAGGGAGCAGCACATATTAAAGTTGAATCATCTGCATATTGAATAGTAGTAAACAGGTTGGTAGCAGTATACAGAATGTTGGCAAAGACAATAAATAGCAGTGGGCTTAAGATTGAACCTTGTGGGACCTCTACTGATACTGGCAAGTGGGAGGATAAGTCATTATTCCATTTGACTGCTTGGTGGCATTCTGTGAGGTAGCTTTGAAACCAAGTTAGTGTGGAGTGGGATAGGTTGAGTGAGGCAAGTTAATTTAACAGTTTTTGGTGTGATACAGTCTCAAATGCCTTGGACATGTCTAAAAAGATAGATGATACTTGTTGGTCATTATTTTTTAGATGACTAATGGTGTCTGTGAAACTAAGGAGGGCAGTCAGTGGTCATACTATGGTTGGACCTGAAACCATGCTGGGAGCTAGTTAGGAGATTGTGATCAGTTAGGTACCCCATAAGTTGGGTATGGACACATTTTTCTAGGACTTTTGACAAAGGAAATAGAATAGCTATTGGTCTATACTTTGTGAATTCAGTTGATACACCACCCTTGTGTAGAGGGATGATGTATGAGGTTTTCCAAAGTTTCGGAACATGCTGTTCTTTGCTTGATCTGTTAATTAGTATAGAAATAGGATGGGTCATGGAATTAGCAGCTAGCATGAGGTATGAGGCTGGTAACTGATCAGTAAGTAATACTGATGATATTATATCTTTTGCCCATGTAATGCTGCAGTTATACTATTGAGACAGAAAATGAATACAAACCATTTGTCAGGGTAAGATAGCACTGCATGTTCAGAGGGAAAGAACTGAACCCACAGTCATCCTCATAATATGAGAGCAGAACCTTAATCCTGAAACATTTATCCACCCAAACAACAGTGTGCATGTGCAGACATCATTAATGACATTGAACAGTCATACTGCTACCTTGTAATGAGAGAAGTGGCACTGGTGTATGACAGGTATACGTTTCTGACTGAATCCATACTACAGTTAATAATGAAAGCAAGACATTATGAAGCATGTAGCACTCATCCCGGTGGTCTCACAGGCACTCCATTCTGTTACTGTGCAGCTGCCCATTCCTTTCAATCTCTTCACATGCTATAGACATAAAAAGAATAAATTGTTTAATATTTGCAGATGGCATGCAGTGCCAGTTTGAAGACTGACCTAATATAACAGCATTACTTACAGTGCAGACATGGTGCCTGCTGCTTACCATCATCCTACCATCTACCTAGGAGGTCAGGATTGCATCATCTTATGTAACTGTAATGGTGACTGCACCATTCCTCAGTGTATAGAATGCCAGTTGCATTGATGACAGGCTGGGCTAGACTGTTCCAGACTTTGGTCTTTTACTGTATACCTGTGTTGCCCTCCTGCAAAAGCCTCCAGCTGTAGTTCTTATGGAGCAGGTAAAGAAATATCTTTGTTTCCTCCTCGCATTACCACTGTGCTCTAAAAGGACCACTACCCTCTCCTTTTCCATCCATGATGTCTGATCTTGAAGAGTCTCACAAAAAATGAGAATTCTCACCCAAAACAGTTCTCAAATGTCCAATCTGCCACACAACAATGGACATTAACTCGCACTGGCAATGGATGACAACCTCAGAAAATATCGGTACTGCATTGTTAAGGATCCAATTGCACTCTGAGGTGTGAAACATGGCATCCTGCCATTACAGTATATGCTGTTACAAAAGGATGCTGCACAGTGCCTCCATATCCAGATGTAATGACACTTCATCCACGCTCTAAACACATTGGCCACTTGTGGTTGTGCAGTGCTGCCAGCCAGGACCCTGGTGTGTGCGTGGCATGATGCAGAAATCACCATGAAACTTACCAGATCTGCTCATCACACAAATTGTGTGAACAAGAGACAATAATGAGCTAAGCCCTAATTATCATAATCATGGCACACAGAGAGATGACTCTACACAATATAAGAGTAATGGGACATACTGAGCTCATTGCACTACGGCAGAAAACACTGGCAAAAGAGTTTCACTCCTGTTATGGGTGCTATTGCTGATATCTTATCTTTTGACTAAGAAATCTGTGTATATAAGGTAAGTACTACTTCTTATAAATATGTTCAATTGATTTTGACTAGTCATCTCTTCCTTTCTCCCTGTAAAGGTGGAGCCCCTCAAAGCTCAATATTAGGTCCACTACTTTTTTCATATATTCATTAATGATCTACATTTAGCAACTAACCAAACAAGAAACCATCACACAATTTGCAGAATTTTCTCCAATCATCTTTTCTGCCAAAAACATGGTTAAACTACAACGGCACACCCAAGAAGCTCTCTCATAGATAGAGACTACCTAACTGACTCACAGGTGCTTCTAAACCCCCCAAAATCCAAACTTATTTTATTTGTCCCTAAGTAACTATTTAACCAAAAAAAGTCCTTCTCAGTTCTAACAATACCAAAATATAAATGATAAACCATGCCAAGCTACTGGGGGTTACCTTTGATGAAAACCCAAAATTTGACCTCCATATAAAGCAGGCTGTAAAGAAAACCCATCAAAAACCCCTCTGTAGAGTGAAACCCTACCTAAAAGTAGGCTTGGATAAGCATTGACTCATCTTTTGTCATCCTTACTCTTCTATATACAATCCCCATGCTCATCAATTTACAATCCAATCAACCCTCCCCTCTTGACCAGTGCTGTAATAAAATTCCAAAATTTGCTGCCAACCATCATTCTAGGACACATCACTGCCTTGCACTTAAGCGCCTTCAGTGACTGGAATTAAGGCAATATTTAACCTGCTCACAACTTGTCACGACACATAAGCTCATATTGTAAATGACCCAGACAAATCCTACACCTCTCCTGGGATGATCTAAACACTGCCTCTCTCTCAAGCTCTTTGCTGGGCCTCTCTGCTCTCTGTATAGCCTCTCTCTACTCAATAAATGACTCTCATACTCCTGGTATAACCACAGTCTGGTCTACTGCTATTTGTACTTCAAAGAACCTCCTACACTTATTGTCAACCTAACAATTTGCACATTTTTCTGCCATAGCACTTTGCAACAAATGGCATTATATGTCAATCATAAATAATCTCTTTTTCTATTCTTTTCCTGAGATGTAATACTGCATGACATGTTATTCTACTGTGCATTATTTCCATATCAGGTGTAAAACATTTTATCCAACTATGACGAACTAATGTTGACCTAAAGTGTATTTAAGCTTATTGTCTAAAATGTATTAACTATTGTTTTACTGTTTGATAATTTTATTCTGGAGTTTTTCTCCTCAGGCCTCTGATGAAAATGGGCAGCTTATCTACCCAGTTGGACCATCCCGTTAAACAAATGCAATAAATAACTGTCAAGCACAGATACAGCATGTTGTATACAAGGGTGTAGTCAGGCATACTCTTTGTACTCAAAAAGAGTACAAATTTTTTCTGAATATGTTAGAAACACTAGGGATTTATCAAGTCATATTATATCTATAACCATGTAGATTAATGCATGTAGGTTGCTTTCAGGGAGGACTGCAGATCTAAAGGCAATGCCTCTAATAGTTAATAATAGCGGTTAAAAGGTTATATGCATTATGTTTGGGGAGCAACAGCTCCACTGATTTGACTATTTTTTTAAATGCCATGCAGATTGGGGGTAGCAATAAGCATCGATCTGTGAGTACAAAATGAAATTCATTGACTACACTCCTGGTTATATGGCCTAGTAGGATTGTTGTAGTGTAAGGATTTGTAAGGTGCGTGCAGGAAGAAGGTTGTTACTTCCTCTATTTTTCATATCTACAGAGCTATGTCTAAAAATATGGTGTACTGGAAATAAAAACTCCTCATCAGGTGGGCCGTGAACATCCACCCTCATGCTAAAGTTCAAAGATGCTGAGAATGATGTGGCATTGTAGGCCCTCCATCTCCATGGCTGATTACTCTTAGCTGTCCATGCTGCTGACTGTCCCTACTGTGACCATGCCTAGACTAAAATGGTTAGCAATGTTAATGCAGTAAATGGTCAGGAATGTGGCTATGAAAGGGTCCATAGCAGGGCAATGGATATGGTCAGTTCTGCAACTCAGAAGACAGAAGTTGTGGCACGGGAATGTAGGGCAGGAGGTGATAGGATATTGCTTGAACCACTGCTTATAGAGATGCAGGAATTCCTGTCTCTTTTAAAGGTAGTATTACCTCCGCTGAAGTACACAGTCCAGTACTAGATGTAGGGGCAGAGATGGACAGGCCACAGAGAGTTGCAACTGCAGATGCCACAGGTATGTTGTAATCTTTAATTGCATCAATAGCTGCAAGTCCTCCTTCCTGCTTAGCTACTCTACAGTTCACTAAATCTGTTTGAGTTATGGTATACAGGGACATCAGGGTACCAACTGGCATGGTCATCTGCATGACATATGACCAAGGGGTATTAGTTTTTATCATGTTAATATTTGTAAAAATATCAGGTTCATGTGTAGTTGAGGTGCTGGGACCTATTACACTGTTATATTTTGACTTGGTACATTCACAGATGATTCCTTATCAAACACCAGCACTGTGGAAGTGCCCCTGTCTGACGTTTGAGGATGTGTAGCCTCAGATAATGATGTTGGGGATGAGATGGTATGGTCAAGGGATGCAGGGTGTGTGTTTAACAAAAAGAGTGTGACAAATGTATTCCCTACACAGACCATGGACACAGGATCTCTTCCTGTAGATGACCAGGATTCTCATACAGCAGAGAGAAGACAGGTTGATGAGAACACTATAGATCAGGGAAGTGTGCCAGACTCCTGTAGGCAAATGTCTGAATCTGTTCCTACCTCTCACGGACAAAGAGATTCTCACAGGATGTGTGATATTGGTGCTAACTGGAGATATGGTTACTGCCTATCCTGAGGTTGGTGTGTTAGTGGCTGTAACCCAAAATATGTCCAGGGCCATTGCAGAGGCATAGGCTAGCACCACTGCAGCCATGGCAGAGATAATAAGCATGATCCAAGGTGTACATGTTGACCTGCAGGAGTGTCTATCCCTTATTTGTGATTTCTTTGATAGACTAAATCATACCCTGGATCTTGCAATGTTTTCTCTGGGTCATGTGGCAGGGTGAATAGCCATCCTCACAGCTGGTCATCTGTTACATTCGCAGATGTTAGCCAACATAGCCATAGATATGCAAGGTCTCACTCTTACAGTGCTAGTACTTCCATAGCAACATCTTCTGTGGAGGTGTCTACTCCAGTAGAGGACATCCCTGTGGTTGTGGCCATTATCACGTTGGCACATCTAGCAGATATCAGTCAATGTCATCTAGTACACCATCATCTAGCCAGGGTCATGTTATTGCCACTGCATCTCTTTGCAGAGCCAGCTCTTGTGAGAGAGAGCATGCAAGGAAGCTGAACCCTCTGTCATGCATGCTCCAGACCTGTCAAGTCAGCCATGCAGAAGTACGCACCAACTGCTGAAGTTGTACCCTTACACACATGCACAAAGCACCACAGCTCCTGGCATACCACACACATCTTGGTGGGAGGTTGGCATAATGATTAAGGTGCTTACCATACAGACACAAGGTGCATGGTTTGTTTCTCACATGGGATAATTAGCTAGGCTTAAAATAGCCCACAAGGGCAGTGATTCTAGTACTAATATATGAACCTATATGTAATCTACTGACCCTGGCTTTTCCTACCTTTAGCCTCCATTCCCCACCATACTGTTTCTGATACTTCTCATAAAAGTAGTTTTGCTTTTTATACACATCATTACTTACACTCACATTTAGATTCATACACTTCCCGGTAAAAGACATGCATTCCTGTATGCCCTTCTCCACCTGTGCAAATGATAACTGTACTGTGATGTTTGCACATTTTTACTTGGATTGTCTATATTTATTGCACAGTATGGCTAGCCTATGCATGGGTAAGCACAGCCTGGTGTTGATTTTGCATGCATCATTTTAATTTGCAATGTATCAGCTTTACAACACAACCATACAAAAGTTAAGCAGTGTGTAAGTTGCTTCCTCTTTTCCTGTACCATGGAATACTGTGCCCACCTCCATCTGGCATGGTCATCCTCTTCTACTGGCTCCCACTCTGACTCCTCATCCATTCTCACCTTTTCCTGCATATTCTGTTGGGAACTGCTGGCCAATCTGCTGTAAATGCTTCCAAAGTATAATGTATAACATTGCACACATAGTCAGTATTTTGGCACACCTGTCAAAGTCATGATGTAGGACATCACCAGATTAATCTAGACAACAAAATTATACTTTTATCACACCAGACACATAATGCTCTGGTGTCTGATAGTGCACAGTTATACATCTGGTCTGTTTGACTGTGTGGAATTCTGATAGGTGTCATCAGCCAAGATTACAGGGCATATCCAGCATTGCCAATATGATGCCCCCATGGGAAATCACCCTTCACAAACTATTGGTACAGACCACATTTACCATATGTGGGAGTCATGAAAAGTGCCCAGGTGGCCTACAAACTCACACATTGCAGATGATAATTTATGCATTACAGACCACCTGACAGTTGATGGAGTGATAGCCTTTTATGTTCACACATCTCCTTCCCAGTTCACCAGACGGGGTTTTATCACAATGTAAGTACAGTCTGTGGCCCCAGTACCTGAGGAAATGGTCTGTATCATAGACATCCTGCATGGTGTTGGTTGTCTCCTTAGAGGTATGTGGGAACCACATATGCTCCACCAAAGGCTTTAACATGGCATTGAGAAACTAATAGCTTATTCATTCTCAAGGCAGATGCCTGACATACCCTCACTGTGTCCCCAGTATGTCACTACAAGGTCACTGCAGCTAATATACATAGCTTTGTCGCCACTGGGATAGGTGCTCCATGACTTCCACTGGGATAGTTATTCCATGAATCCCTCTGGGATATGTGCTGCATGGCTCCAACTGGGATAGGTACTCCATGACTCCCACTGGACTGCAGCTGAGGCTAACAAATGTCCGTGATTTGTTGCATGCTGGTCCTGTTAACACAGGGTACCAATCCACTATGTTGGTGTCTTGGAGGGTAAGAAATATTAAGCAGAGTTGGATGACCTAGAATCTCCAGGGCTGATGCTCACTATAGGGCATAGCAGCAGTGAGAGCTTACTGTAGATACATGTTTACTACAGCTGCAGCAACCCTTTAATAATTCTGCAAATTAGCCTGTCTGATCATGTGCATACGAGCAAGTTCAAATATAAAGCAGGCACAACTCTGCTGGGTGGCATTTTAATGTTTTTGAATAACTTCACTATCTGGTTTTGCCTCATTATTAAGCATGTCCCCTCATTATGCAATTATTAACATATAGCATGGCCAACCACATTATTTGGCCTAGCCATATCTTGTAGTTGGATTTTCTGAATCACACATACCCTAAGCATGGCCTATGATAGGGCAAATTCACTTAGTGTGATGTGATAGAGTTTTCTGACTCCAGCCCTTCATAACTAGATTTTAAAAATTACTGCACATTATTATCACAGATAGGGTTCATCTGTATTGAATTGTAGTACTTTGCAAAACCAGGAAATAGATCTCTTGGTGGTCAAGAATGGTTGCTTGGGACACAGACATGATAAGGCCCATTTGGCTGATATTTAATGTGATGGCAAAAATAACCCTAAAATAACTCCATCTGCCTCCTCTTGAAAGGTAGTGGGATACCTAGGAGTTAAAATAAAGGAACCATGGCAATATATGAGAGTTGTAAATGTTAAGTGACAAAACCTTGAAAAAAAAAAAATAGAATAAAGAATAAGGGTAAAGACATGCTGGGTATAGTTTACCATTCTAGTTTATATGATTTTAAGATTTTGAAAGTATTGCAGCTGTGGCTAAGTAATTTTGCATTGTGCACTGATACTGTTCCATACTATTTTCTTGTATTGTTCTCCATTGTTTTTAATATTTTTATTTTTACTTTGTTGTTGTTGTTGTGTCTTTCGGCTTTTCCCGGTTAGGAGTCGCCACAGCTGAACTCCGGTCCACTAATGATTGGCAGTAGATTTTTACGTGCCGAGTTGCCAGCTTTGACGTACAACCTTCAACGAAGGTACGCCCATTCACGCATGTCTCCACACAGAAGACGCTCTAGCTGAGAATCGAACAGGACAATGTCTTACTGTGAGGCGACAATGCTACCACACACACACACACACACACACACACACATATATATATATATATATATATATATATATATATATATATATATATATATATATATATATATATATATATATATATCCATGATACATTGAATAATTACTATTAAAGTAAATATTTCTACCAGAAACATTTCTGCAGCTAGAGCGGAGGACCCAGTCAGAATTTTTCTACTAAATCATGTGTAAGAGTGATATTTAATGTACTAAGAGAGATATATACATTTTGGTCATGGTAGATTTCCTTTCACTTTCCTTACTATAGCCCCCCCCCCAAGCAAACACCAATTTAAAATGCAACAACTCATGCTTTTGCACACCACTGTTGAGTATTGTGAATGGACTGCTGAGGCATTTTATTCACATCTTCTTGTATGCCTTTAAATACATGAGAAAATATGTAAGTCATTTTGGAGGACCACTGTGCAAATCCCTAAAAAGATACATGAAAATGTCAGAGAAAGATATACAGTAACATAATTTGAAGAAAAAAAATACTCTGTATCTTTACAAATAGGCTATATTATTTTTCAGGACACCAGCAGAAATACATCACCATACCAAACACAACACATACACACACACACACACACACACACACACACACACACACACACACACACACACACACACACACACACACACAGCTCAGCTTGCTTATGCTTGCAGGTGGCCTTCAGGATTAACCTTTCACCACAACTATCCAATGCCATATGAGCTTATTAAAGCCCACTGTAGCTAATATTCAGTTTCAATTATCCAAATCCTTTTCAGGGCTCAGTGAGGCAGAAGGGTTAATTAGTAAGGTGGTATCACTCCAGTCGTCTCATTTTTCTCTTTTCATTCTTGCTTACATATATTCAGCGCAGCACAGTCAGCAGACAAAATGCAGTAACGTTGACCAGTTAAAGTAACAGGTAGGGAAACATATTGTTTTTTCTCTTAATTTTCTGTTTGACACTATTTTAGGATGCTTGCTAAGGTTATGTAACATATGCTATGTTGCTACTGCATACTACCTTGCATCCTGAAGCATATTATTCCATAACAGTGTAAGCTTATTTTATTTTTCAGGACTATAGTGAAATACTGGGCACAGCACAGAAAAATATTTGAGGCAGTGGTGGAAAGAAATTCTGAAACCAGTTTTTCAATTATTGTCCTGTTTCACTAATTGTTAATCATGCAAAAACTGGTTAATCACACTTATGTACTTTTATCACACAAAATTCCCTTAAATTGCACAGCCCAAAAATGTCTGCTCTCTTTGCCAGGAAGAGGTACTCTGAATAACTGGCTACCATGAAGGACCTAGTGGAAGACAAAACAGTAAAACATATGTTGTAAAGCCTGTATTAGGAAACTGTTAATAGAACAACATGCTATGAAGTATACATTTCTTTCTTGTCCGCTAACTCACTTTCTTAAACAATGGAAACAGGTGGATTTAATTGTTTTCAGATGTCAGTGTTATATTCATAACTGGTCTATGCACTGAAGAGCTAGAAAGAAAAAGCTACCATTTTGAAATAAAATTATTTTTGTACCACTATAACTGAGGGGAAATCTGATGTTGAACAACTCTATGGACAGCATAACATAGCCAGGCTTCCAAAATACTATTTTACTACTTTAATGGTGGAACAAAAAATGCCTTTGTTTTACCTGAGGAAATAGTGTACATCAACAAGATTCTTACACCTTGGAAATGCTACTCCTAAATGAATTTGAATGCATAAAGTCATGGAATAAGTAGCAAGATATGACCCTCCAACCAATAATAACAGGCTTAGAAATGCCCAGGCTAGTTAACTAATTCCATCAACTTTTATAATATACTAGAAGCTAAGATGAAACTCGTATGTTAGCCACCCTTTCCCCACCCTAAGTGCACTTTTAGTATCTGAAAAACCTATAAGCATATAGCAAATACTACAAAGTCAGATGTGTACAAAGTTTTGCATGTATTCATAGAGTAAGCAAGTATAGTTTGTAGCATGCTTGTAGTGACTTGTATCTGACATTTATTTGCACTGGGTTCATATTTTTGTCTAATAAGCGAGGACAGATAAACATTATTAATCCAATGCTCTTTAAATGCTCTTCAGTTACGTCAGTGCTCACCAAAATGTGCATGTAATTCACTTTCAAGATAACCTCAGTTATTAGCTGGCAAGTTAAATTCTGCGGTCAGAGTACTAAGTTTTGATAATTGTAATTAAGAAACAATCAGATGGTTAAGTACTGTTTCTCTACGGCTTCAGAATGCCTTTGGTCACATGAATAAATATATTCCATATTTTATGCCATTACTTATTCTTGCAGGTAGGAGTCATAGTCTGTAAAATATGAGGGTATCACCACTAGGAAAATTGAGTCCATTTAGCAGTGTTCTCCTTTAGCCAAACACCTTTACATATTATATTAGATTGTCTCTGATGCAGAGTACTTCAAGTTTCCTATAATCAGTATTACTTCTATGGCATACATTACGGAAAAGAAGTTGTCCAACCAAACTAAGTAAACAAAATCAGATATCTGCCTATCATTTGTCTGTTTTGCAGTACGTATGATCCAAGAACTCGCTGTTATAAATTACACAAAATGTCATGCCTGCTTTCTGCAAAAACAGTCAACATTAACTTTGGAAAATTATTTGTTTAAGACACAGAAAACAATGGAAATTAATTAAAAAATATCTTCTGTGAAGCTAAGCAGTCATGACTAAATACAGTCATGTATGTCATCTAAAGCTTATCCATGGCTGTTATACAAACAAATGTTATGATTAAGCTTTGCAACCACATTAAATATATTTGTTTTGTCATTGGCTTGACAATGAACAACTGTTTTAGCATTGTCATGTTAAAATTGTATTCATTTTATTCAATCGATTTTAATCAATTTCATAAATCAAGCACATTTAATAAAAACTGACCAAAAGCAATTTTATTGTGGAGAATAATGTACACAGTCATCCATGGTGAAATACCAGAATCAATAAGTTTATACTGGGCCAGGAGAGTGGAGGTCTTGCATTTGCTAAAAATGTCAAAGTATATCTCAAACTGATCATAATCCATCTGTTCTAATAACATTTTGTGTTGTTTTCTATAGGTTCATAGACCCACAAGTTTGATTGTTAAACTTAATGTCACTTAAGAAGCATGATTTCAATAGCACAATACTGCCATGTTGATATTCATATGTGTGTGTGTGTGTGTGTGTGTGTGTGTGTGTGTGTGTGTGTGTGTACATTGGTGAATGTCTGCAGTTGTTAAAGTCAACATGTAGAACTATTGACATATATTATGTCACAGACTGTAGAGACAGAACAAAAAACAAACACTGAAAAAATATTGAAAAGGAAGCAAATAGTCTCCATAAAATAAATAAATAATTAAAAGACTGCATCTTCAGACACAATTTTTGAATGGAGCTTTTATTAGGTAATGAGAAAGATTAGAGTTATTGGCACAGGCAAGGTTAGGATTAACGGATAACCCCTCCCCTGCTCCTAATCCTAACCTTTCACATTACTTTATGAAAACCCTTTATCCTAACAGTACCACTACACAAGACACTTGGTCACTGACAGAGCAACAAACAAGCACAACAATAAATATACCCAACTTCCTTAACCTTTATTTTAACCCTAATCTGCAAACAATCACACAAATGCTGCCAACATACAAAGCTAAATATGCACAACTCTGAATCTATCCACTTTCCATATCTTACTATATTTCTAATTCACAAACACTTGCATACACACTCTTACCCCAACTCAACATTACTAAAAGTGCATTTCTTCAATAAAAGCTCTTTTGCAAACTCTTGCATTCTAGTAATAATGAATGAGAGAAAGCGTATATATACATATCAAGATAATTTTCAAAGTTAATGACTGACTTCTTCTGATTCTAAATCACATTCCACAATCCATAATCAAGGATGTTATTGTATCCCTTGCAATATATATTTATATGCCAAGATCATTTTTGAAATTAATGATGACATCTTTTGATTATAAATCCTATTCTATAATTGAAGAAGATATTATATAATGAATCTGTCACAATTGTTGTGTTTTTAATATTTCAGTATTTGGTATTAATATCCCTGGTCTGGTGTTAGCTCTTGCACTAGTACACTGTGTGCTCCAGGCATAGACTTTCAAACAGGAAAGGATCAAACATTGCCTCGCAGCTAAAGCAGAAGTTGCGTATATAAGTAATCGATATGAATTAATACGTAATGGCATTGCCAACATTTTTCAGAATAGTTCATGTTTTAGAAACTTTTGAATTTTTTGGTAAGAAATCATTGGACCTGGTCAAGTTGTTTCCAGTGGATTGTTTAAAGGCAACAACATGCAGCATTATATTCAGTAACAGGTCAAATCAGGCAGGTATGACGTGGTACAGTAATTTTCCTGGTGTGACTAGATGTGTCTTTAATAATTAGTTGGAGTACAGGACATACTGCTATTACTTTGGTAAATACACAGGGGTCAATGTTTACATTGATATTTACCATTGTCTTTTATCATCTTTAATGATGGTGTCAATTTTGTTTAGGATTTGACTATTAATTTTGCAGTCATAATCTGACCTCTTACCTTGATACAAGATGCATGATGTAAAGACCTTAAAACTAAGATGGAACCAGGTGTGTGTATGTGTGTGTCTGTGTACATATATATAATGTAATGCAATGTATATATACACACACACACACACACATGTGTGTATATATATATATATATATATATATATATATATATATAAATAATATGTGTGTGTGTGTGTGTGTGTGTGTGTGTGTGTGTGTGTGTGTGTGTGTGTGTGTGTGTGTGTGTGTGTATGTGTGTGTGTGTGTATATATGTGTATATATATATATGGTTTACTATCAAAATGTGAAAAATCAAAATAATTTTCCACGTTTTGATTGAACCAGTTAGATGAAATTGGTAATGAGTTACCAAAATTTTGGAAGTGGTAACAATGAATCAACATTTGAATACCAGAAGTTCCAATGTCGAAAGTCCATGTTACCAGTAATATTTTTGCAGGGGGGCAAGCCCCTCTACTCCCACCCACAGCCCCTGCATATTATATATTCCAACTCTGAGATCATACTACAGTGAGAAAAGGGTACATTTCCCAATCCCTGATGTAGTACGATCTGGTATCAGAATGTAAATTCCACATTAGCAAATGCACACTACAATTTGCTAATGTGGAGTCAAATATTTTCTGGATCAGCATTATGAGAACTTGAAAACAGCCTTTCGGCCTTCCATGCTTCATGCAAGTGCAGATCTAAATTTTGATAGTATATATATATATATATATATATATATATATATATATATATATATACACACATATATATATATATATATATATATATATATATATATATATATATACAGATACATATGCATACATATGTATATATGAATGGCAATTCAGTCATCCAGAATGCAGTCATTAACATATCTGGTTATCCATAGCATATTACCTACTTTTATGTCTGAAAAGAGCAGTGCAAAAAGTAGTGGCCCCAGTCCAGGGCCTTTGTGACTTTATTGGTAACCTGTGTCATCACTGACAGGAAGTCCTCCATCTTGACTTGTGTCATATTGTTTAATCAGGTTTTCCCATTGTCAGTTATTCCCTTATGTGGGATAGTATTAAGTGCTCTGCCAAGGTCATAATAAGCAGTGTACACTAACAGGCATTCATTAGTCACTGCTGAAATTTTTTTTCAGAATGCCTCAAAACTAAAAAAAAAATCAAGACCCCCCCCCCTTAGCAAAACCACGTTGTTATATATCTAACAGAAGTGTGTCCCTTGTGTCGTGTTGAAGATTCCATTTTGTCTATCCCTAAGATTATGCATGCAATACCGGGCAGGCTGATTGATCTAAAATTGTTTAGGTCTGACTTCATATCCATTTTGAGAACTGCACAAAGAAAGTGGTGATAAATAGTAACCATAACTTGCCTAAAACAAATAGTATTATCACTGCATCATCTGTAATGATGGAATAAACATAGAATATCATCTAAGGAAAGTTTTATTAAACAGGCTGAAAAGTACAACTTATCTCCAAAAACAAATCAAGTTCCTGTAATGCAAGAAGAGAGTGGTTGTATGACTGTACCTGTGGAGAACAAGAAGGGGCAACGGAAGTGTAGTGCAGCCAGCCTTATGTCAGTCTGTGGCAAAATGGTGAAACAAACATTAAACCTTAAAAGAGCTGAATTCCTGTCAGCTAATGGTAACTTAGATGAACACCAGTACGGGTTACAGGGCATGAGGTGATGTCATTAACATCCAGTTCAATTGGGATGTATACTGTGTAGATGTCATTTTGGCAGTAAAGACACTATTAGTAAGACTTTGCACTGAGCACTAGGTTGTTTCTGAGGACATTCAGAAAAGAAAATAAATAAGTCTTGTAGGAAGAGAGCAGAGCTGATGTGCCAAGATGCTCACATAGCTAAAGGATCTAACCTATGATAGAAGGCTGGTGAATCTCAGGATGTGTACACTGGTGGAAATGAAGGAAAGAAGAAAGGGGAAAACAGGGCAGCAAGGATCGCTGGTGTCTGTAAAAGAAGGTGGTACTGCAGTGTGCAATTAAGTGTGTATGGGTAACTTGAATAGGATGGGGCTAAATTAAGTTGGTGTTTCCACTGAATATGTTTACAATCCTAAATATGTGCTATTTAAAACTTAGAACATGTAAATTATCTTTCATCCTCTATTTTCAGTTACAATAATTATTTACATTAAAATAGTAAGCTCGATTACGAGAATTTCAAAAGTGTGATCATCATCTAAAGAGCTTAACAAACATCTGGAGTAGCTTTCTATAGTTATATAGTGACTGACCTCATTTTAAAGGATCCCAGACTATTGACACATATGATACTGGTTATGCTTTTTTGTGTTGGTATATTTTTGCTATCTTCTATAGCTTAGTACATGAACTCCACTAGAATACTAACAACTGCCATTTCCACTAAAAAAGTTTTATTAAGTTCATAGGTGTTTACTAGGCTAATGACCACAAGGGCCTTTTTATGCCTAACCATGCATCCCCAATCTCTGACAAGTTCTGGTACCCCTGATAAATGCAAGCAAATGCTTTGCAGATGAAGTATTTACAAGCGGGGGCCTGGGATATGAACAATTTACAGGCTGCCTGTGTCAATTAGAGACACAAGTGCCAAACCAGGGGTGAATTTCCTGTTCCCCATCCAGTTATCCAAGTTACACTTGCACTGGATTATGGAGGAGCTCTGCTTCACATGGATGGGGAGCCTGTCCCATAGACGGGGCAGCCTCTGGAATACATACCTGTCTCTCCAGCAGGTCCTATTTATATCACAAGGTTTAAGTCTTTGAATAGGTAATTCTGATGCTGTTTGTTTTGCGGATATGCAGGAGGTCCATCAGACTGGGATGTGACAATGCCCTGTATGCCAGGCATAGCCCTCCTTTCAACAGCCTGTATGAGATAGAATACAGGGATAAGGCCTTGAGGCAGCCTGTATAGGACATTTTACTTACACCCTGTATTCTTTTAGTGAGGAACCTCTGTGGATGTTCCAGTTGTTGGATATGCCTGGTTAAGTACATACCACAGAAGAAATTGTACTCAGTGATAGGTCTGATGCCAAGAAATGTATAGTTTTCCCCTTTGGGAAAAACATGTACCCGTGAATTACCACATAAGTGGCAGTACACTAAACAATGAAAGTGTGATAAGAGACTTAGGGACACAGGTGGACATGGTCTCACCTTTGATAACTATATCACCACAACAGTCAGGAAATCCTTCTATGTGGCACACTTCATCACTAAGGGCTTTTCATCCAGAAAAAGGAGGTCATTGTCCCACTGTACTCATCCCTCATTAGACCCATTATAGAATACAATGCCCCATTTTGTATGTACCTCTCAAGACATATGCAACAACTGGAAAGGCCACAGATATATCTCACTAAAAGAATCACAGGCCTAAAGCAGATGCTCTATGCTGACCATCTAAAAAAACTCCACCTATATTCTGTCACATATCAGAGGCAATCTCTGCTTAACATACAAGGGCATGTCAAACCCAGAGCTGTTGGACATGCTACATTTAAAGAAATCCCAACCCCTCAGAGACACACGCTCCAGGGATCTAAACCTTGTCATCACAATGAACAAAACATGCTGGAGGGATAGGTTCCTGACCCAGAGACTCCCCAGACTCTGGAATAGACTGCCATTACATGTCAAGCAGAGCGCCTCTTTGGCCCTTTTTAAAAGGAACCTTGATGATTGGATGGGAGATAGGAAATTCACCCAGGGGATCACGTCAGTCACCCTGCTAGACAGGGGTCCAGGGAAGTAAATACTGTGGGAAGAAATAGCCAGGTAATTGTTATGGCTAGGCTTGTATAGGCCCTAGGGCCAATAGCCTAGTACCAACCTATGAACCTATGAACCTATGATGAATGATGAATACAGTGGAACAATGACTTCCTTGGACCTAGATGCCATACCTTTGTTTATAAGTTGAGCAACATAGAACGAGTCCCTTACTACTGTAGACACATGATGGACAATGGATAGATTGTTGTCTATGTGTGTCCCTAAGTCCCTGATTACTGGGTCAACTCTAATGGGTTAAATAATGATGATTTACACAATGATTGCTCTAACTTGGTTGTGGTTGTCTTGCAGCTGTTACTGAATAGTTTATCTGTGTGACCTTTTTACCCTTTGGTTTAGCTGTTATTTTGGATATTTTACAGACACCTAATGCTTATGGACATTGTAGATCAGAGTGTAATGTGTGTGTACTATGTCTTTAAGAAGCATGCGAGGCTGTATGTGCACATATAAACACATGCAATCCCTATTGCCATTTTGTAGAAGCAGCCAGTGAGTCAGCATGCATGATCACATTAGTTAGTCTGTATATAAGTTACTTAAGCCGTACTCAATAAGCCTTTGCAGCATTGTGCTTGTATGAAATAAAGCTGTTAAAACAGAACCCACAAAGAGTCTTTTATTTGTGTACCAACACAGAAGCGACAGACATCATGTTTGGATTTAAGTTCTGTGTTTTCAAAGTATAGCCAAACCATCCAGCTATGTTGTACCAACAAGCAAAAGGGCAACATATGAATATCTACATTTAGTGGGGCTTAGCTTTATTGGCTTGAATGTACCAGTAAAGGATTAGAAGGTAAAAAGTAAACCATCACTGGTATTGAGGAGCCATGCAGCTAAAAAGCCGGTATGTCCTAAAGCAGTCATTTATACATATCCCATGAACATCGATGACAAGATGTTTAAGGTATTTAATTTATTTATTTATTTATTTATTTATTTTACATTTGTTGACCGGGCTAGTCCAACTGGATAATTTCCATTTTCAGTGGAGGCCGGGAAAACTCCAAGATAAAACAAGGTTATAAAACAATGTTATAAGAATTAATGATTAAATCATTTACAATAATTACGTTTGTTACATACATTGAGCAAAAATGCTTAGATATCAGTCTAGATCAAGTAATAAAAAGTCATATTACTATCCACATTTTAAGAGAGACAGTAATTCATTACGGTACAATTAGGTCCTTTGATATACTAGAAAGGTTGCAATTTAGATAACTGGGAATATAATAGAAGAAAGATGAAAGTATATTAGCCTGGATTTGTACAGGAACAGAGCCAAAAGTTGTTCAGATATACAAGAAGTTGTTTTTTGAAAAGAGGAAAGGAGGCTAGTGAGGTGATGTGTGAGGGGAGGTTATTCCATATTTTGCCAACTGAGTTGGAGAAAAGGCAGTTACCTGCTGAATTTGTAATTCTAGTTGTGTTGACCTGTAGCTTTTCAGTGGTGCGCAGCTGTTTCAAGTTATTATAGGGGATTAGGAGGTTATTAAGAGCAGGAGTCTTTAAAGGTTGGTACAAAATGTTATGAGTTATTAAGAGTTGTTGATATTTGAGCTTGTTAGGAAGTTCTAGCCAGTGTAAGTGTTTTAGGTTGAGACAGTGGTGAGTTCTATACTGGGATGCTGTGGCAAAGCGAGCTATATTGTGGTAGGATGTAGTCAGTTTCTTTAGGTTGCTTTTAGAGAGATTAGTGTAGATAGAAGAAGCATACATTAGTGTAGAGATGAGATGAGATTGTGCTAAGGTGGTCCGTGCTTCTGGTGTAAGGAAAGGTTTAATTCTGTACAGTGAACCAATCTTTTTATTAACTGCTTTTATAGTGTTATTGATGTGGTAATCATAGTTAAGATTATTATCAATAGTAACACCTAGCAGTTTGGTAGTAGAATCAGGGGAGATGAGAGTTGTCACTTGCAGTAACAGTGAAGTGAAGTTGAGAAGATTTATGGGTAGGGGTGAAAAGTAGCAGTTTTGTTTTCTTGGGGTTCAGGAGAAGACATCTTTTTGAGAACCACTGTTCTACTGATGAAAAGGTAGATTGTGTCAATGACTGGAGTTCAGATTGAGTGGAAGCTGTGCATATAATGGTAGAATCATCTGCATATTGAATGCAGGTTGTGTTCTGGATAGATGACTGGAGATCATTAATAAAAATGGAGAATAGGAGTGGGCCTAGTATAGATCCTTGAGGTACACCTAAAGAGATAGGCAGTAGAGTAGATAGAGAGTTTTTCCAGAGTACTGCTTGTTGTTGGTTTTCAAGATAGGATGAGAACCAGGATAAGGAAGAGGAGGCCAATTCAAGGTTTTTAAGTATGTGAAGAAGAAGTGTGGTTGACCATGTCAAAGGCTTTTGACAGGTCTAGGAAAAACAGAGGTTAGTTTGTTGTTGTTGCGGTTAGAGTTGATGGTGTTGGTAAATGAGAGTAGTGCAGTGGTGGTACTATGTGAGGGTCTGAACCCATGCTGAGTGTTAGCTAGTAGATTGTTATGAAGGAGATGGTTAAGTAGTTGTTTGTGTATACATTTTTCCATGATTTTGGCTAGAGGAGATAATAGAGCTATAGGGCGATAGTTAGAGAGGTCAGTGGATTTACCTCCTTTGTGTAAGGGTATAATGTGTGATATTTTCCAGATTTCTGGAAAAGTACTTTCATTTAGATAGAAACAGGATAAGCAATAGCTTTAGCTGCTATTTGCAGGAATTCTGCAGGAAGCTTGTCTGCTGAGGGGGTAGTTGGTTTAAGTTTTTGTAAGAGAGATTGTATATAAGAGGTAGGTATGGGTTGAAATTTAAGGGGAAGTAGGGAGTTGTTGATGTTACTTAAGAGGAGTTGGGATGAGTCAGGAGATAGGTGGTTGGCTAGACTTTGTATGGAGGTAGTAAAGAAGGTATTGAAGTTATTGGCAATTAAAGAGGGATTATCAGGGTCTAAATTCTGTGGGTGTGGTGTAACTACTTTGCCTGGGGTGAGTAGATTATTAATGGTAGACCAGAACTTTTTTGGTTGTTTTTTGGTGGTTTGCTGAAGTTCAAAGTAGTAATTTTTCTTATCTGATAGGATGGCTGTTTTGGTGTTGTTTCTGAGCTCTCTAAAGGTTTGATGATCTGTTGGGTTTCTAGAGGAGCCATGTTTTCCAAGCTTTATTTCTAAGTTTGATTTTTTGTTTAGTATTGGAGGTTAGCCAAGGTGCTGTTTTGGTCTTTGTTCTAATGGTACCACTCGGGGCATGTTGATTTAAGATTGCAAGGAATGCAGAGTTAAAATGTTCAACTGCATTGTTCAGTGAGAGGTGTCTAAGAGGGGACCAGTCATATAGTGACAGATCAGTTTGAAACTGTTCAGGATTAAATTGTTTTTTTGAATATAGTGTTCTGTGAGAGGTAGGTAAGTTTACATTAGTTTTAGATCTAATGACATAGGTAAGTGAGTGATCGCTGAGGTCATCAGGAAGGATGCCAGTATGGTAGGTTTGTAGGGGTGAGTTTGTAAGAATCCAGTCTAAGGTAGTTTCCTTTTTACTTTTATTGTTTATTCTAGTGGGGCTATCAATTAGTTGTTTGAAACCATAAAGGTTTATATATGGGAAGTAGGGTTAACATTGTTACAAGTTTTCCAATCAATGTTAAAGTCCCCAAGGAGCAGTGTTTCTTGAGGGAGGTTATTAGAGAGTTGTTCAAGAAGTTGCTCTAAAGTAGGGATGTTATTTCCAGGGGGGAGATATGCACAGATTATATTAATAGCTTTAGTAGTGTTTATTTGAATTTTGGAGCAGATTATTTCAGCGTTATTGTTTTGAATGAAGGTAAGGTCAAGAAGGGTAAGCTTCAAGTATGTTTTATATAGAATAGCTACACCACCTCCCTTCCTGGAGGTACGATCTAATCTGTAAATGTTATATCCAGGTGGGGTAATTTCAATGTCTTTAATTGCAGGTTTTAGCCAAGTTTCTGATAAGCATAGTATATCAAATTTGTGAACTTCTACTAGGGCATGGAGTTGGCTAACTTTGTTACAAATGCTGCATGTTGAGATGGGCCAGAGTTAATAAGTTAGAGGGTGTAGTGGAAGAAGGAGAGAAGGGATGTTATGATTTGTGTGTGTTTTGATATTAGTAGTTTGTGGGCCTGGGTTGGGGTGTATATCACCATCTTGTAGTAGATGGAGTAGTGTAAGATAGTTTTCAATTATATGTTTTGGAAGGTGTAAAGTGACTTCTTTAGCTTTGTTTTAGTAGTTTGCAGTGTAATAGTCTGTGGTATTTGGCAAGTAGGTAATGGATTGTGAGGGGTATGTAAGAAGGAAGGAGGTGTGGATGTTGTTGGTGTACTGGTATGCTTTGAAGGAAGTGAGAGAGAAAATGAAATAGAGTGTTCATAGGAGGTTAGGAGGTAGGTGGTGATTAGGAGGGATGTAAGTAAGAAGCAGATAGGTAATCTTAGTTGTGAGTGGAGTGTAGTTATGGTCATGATAGTGTAGTTGTGGGTTTGAGTTTGTGGTAGGGGTAGAGGTTTGTAAGGTGTGTTAGTGAGGGAGGTGTTAGGCTGGTTAGAGTTTAGGAATAGGTGTTGTTAATGAAGACTTA
Source organism: Protopterus annectens (assembly GCF_019279795.1). Classification (NCBI taxonomy): domain Eukaryota; kingdom Metazoa; phylum Chordata; order Ceratodontiformes; family Protopteridae; genus Protopterus; species Protopterus annectens. Next base: position 872,673,910 of record NC_056729.1, read on the forward strand.
AGCTTGGCTGAGTCTTTCTTGCAGTTTTTACTAAATGGTTTGTCTGTGTGACCTTTTTATCCTTTGGCTTGTTGATTCTTCAGATTGCTCATTCCTGTTAATGTACTGTTCAATAATTGTGCCCAACCTGCTAACATCCTTGCTAGGCTAGTGTTCCCAGTCCAGTCCTTTAATCCGATAAATATGGTGACACATTTGCTGCCTTGTCACCAGTAATTTAAATAGAAGCCCTCTTTCCATTCCGCCAGTCCCATACCTCTGTACCCCACCCCTCTCCTGCTCTTCATGTTGAGAGTTAGTCTTCAGTGCACCATTACAGGCACCCATCAACTGCAGTATTACATATAAACAAAGCACCTCAAAATTTATAAGGTAACAACATGTTCTCCACACATTGTCAAAACTAAACTGTAATAGGTACACTTCATCTTCTTAGTAATCCATGGTAACCATACCCTAACCTGTCCCTGTTCCTGAACCTAACCCTAAACCTTACCTTACAAAAACCTTTCCGTAACACTGCCATTACACGGATAAGTTCAGACACACAACATGTACCAACACATGGGCATAATAGTAGATCTGTCCCTTTACCTAACCCTTACACTAACCCTAACCCACAAATACTGGTACAAAAACCAAAGCTATAAGCTTACCAAACCCATATTTTAACCCTAACACACACACACACACACACACACACACACACACACACACACACACACACACACACACACACACACACACACACACTGCTAATACAAACACATTTACCTGTTTCTGAAAATACAAAACAGAAATTCAACAAAACAAATTTTAATAAAATAAACATTCACACAAAAGAATCTGCAGTTCATTCTGTTGAATAAATGAATGTTTGACAAATTGAACTGTACACACACACACACACACACACACACACACACACACACACACACACACACACACACACAATCTATATATGTGTATATGTATGGGACTACTTCAGTTTACCAAAATAACAGCTAACCACAGCTTAAATCATTGAGGCAACAACGTCAAAATATCAGTACAATGAAAGTTTACACTACCAAAACTCATAACAATGAACAACCAACTGTGCATATGAAACATGATTTCAACACAAAAATCTGACTTTTTATATGTCTCCAAGATTGTACTACACTGGGAAAAAGGGTAAATTTCCCAATCCTCACTGTACCACGATCTCTATTCAAAAGCTCCGAGTGCTGTGTAACATCCGGAGCTGATAATTTTTTTCATTAAAAAACATTGAAGCTGCTGTTGTCTAAGATGTCGGGAGTGGTGTGTTGTAACATCCACAGTTGGCTATTCATCGTTATGAGTTTCGATAATTTTAACTTTTATTGTACAGATGTTTTGATGTTGTTGTCTCGATGATTTAAGTTTCTGTTTTTTCAGTAAACTGAAGTAGACCCATAGATGTATATATATACTGGAATAGTGGCAACTGCTGTAGCATCGACACATTAACATTGACAAACAAACATCAACACTCTTCTGTGCATGCTCTCTGGTTAGCGTAGGATCATGCAAATGTTAAAACAGTGGTTTTGAAGTGAGGGAGAGGGGGGCTGCACCCACAACTCCCAACTGCTATTTATTTATTCCAACTCCAAGATTGCACAGTCCTTGGAGAATGGTCATATTCCCAATCCCAGGGATTGTGCATTTTTGCACAGCTATCAACCATCTGTTTTGTGGACCTGCAGGTAACCCATATACATATATATATATATATATATATATATATATATATATATATATATATATATATATATATATATATATATATATATATATATATATATATATATCTATATCTATATATATATATATATATATATATATATATATATATATATATATATACATATCTATATATGTATCTATAACTGTTTCTTACTGAAATTGGTACACCTTGTTTGCTGTAGCATAGTCTAGATCCAGGCCTGCTGAATCTAGCTTTGTTTGTATGCTTGTTGTTTGTTTGCTTGTTATTTCCCCGAAACACTAATTCCACCCAAAACACGGCTTTTCAGCGCTTCTGTGGATCTCTAGTGATATCTGCATTGCTTACTGTACTTATTTCCTTGTTTCACTGGAAAGAAAGTTACTGTTTGTCGTTTTTGCATTTAAGTTACCTGTAACACATTGCATTTAAGTTACCTGGCACTTGCTCACTAAAGCAATTATATAAGTCAGCACTAAAAAATTAAAAGCACTACACCCTCACAAACTCCCCTTGAGTACCTTGTTCCCCATTGGCCCTTTTTTCAATTATAAAGGAATTCCCAATACTATTCTAGCATGTCCAAAGGTCAGTTGTAAATCTCCTCTCCGGTCCAGCTGGTGAATCTGGGAATCTTGAGGCAATGTTACAACTGCCTCATGTACACAGACAACCCTCTCCTCCTCCCAACAAATTCCAACACATGTGACAGATGCAACCATATAGCCAAACTGAAGGCTAAGCTCTCTCAACTCAGTACTGGCGTAACCAGTCAGGAGGAGAAGGAAACCACACTCACTACAATTCCAGTCTCACATAGACCTACCACTACAGCAAACCAAACACATAAACACACAAAAACATACTTGGAGGCTCCAAATAAAAATCTGCCTAAGCAGCAGAGACCTCCAAAGCAGACACCCAAGCAACCGCTACCCCAAAACAAAACAAGTGCAACACATAGCTCACAAAGCCAGTGTGCCGAACAGTCACAGCCCTTAAGGCTAAACAACACACCTGATACACTTGTAATAGGTGACTCTATCGTTAGGAACACTGACGTCCCACTCACCAGGCTGAACAAGGAGAAAGTCACGGTGAGCTGCCTGTCGGGCGCTAGGATCCACCACATAACACAAGCACTCAGGTCACTCCAAGGCAAGTACAAATATGACTCAGTCATTGTCCATGCTGGTGTGAATGACCTGAGACGTATCTCCCTGGACTACATGAAAAGAGACATAGAGGACCTCTCTGAGCATGTAGCCCAGGCCGGTATGACCCTGACCTTGAGTAGCATCTTACCCTCACCAAGAATGATGCCACAATATGAAGACAAGATGATCAATTTCAACAATTGGCTTAAGTATTGGTGTCATTCAAAGGGGATCCAATACCTGTCAGTCTGGGATGACATGCTCGACAAGCAATGATGCTTCTCTAGGGACGGCTTGCACCTGTCACCCCTGGGCTTTCGGATATTGGCAAAGGCTCTTGCTACCCCCATAGTGCCTTTTTTAGGCAAGGCTCAAAAGACAAACCCACCTCCATAGGTATCACAAGGGATAAGAAACTAAGAGTAATGCTACTAAATGCCAGAAGTCTAAACCTCAAGATGCACGCACTCGAAACTCTCCTTAGCATGGAGAACATCGATATCTGTGCAGTAACAGAAACCTGGTTCAAGGCTCCCGAGAGCACCCCAGCACTACCAGGCTATACCTCATACCATGCTTTTTGGCCCCAAAACTTGGACCGAACCACAAAAGGAGGGGAAGTATCAATATTCGTCAAAGATACCCACACCTCCAGGTTGGTGGCACAGTACGAAGCATCAGAGACTATCCATGTGCAACTAACAGTGGGTAAAACTGCCTTCCAGTTTATAGCGTGCTACAGACCACCCTCCCAAACACAGGAACCCGACTCGGCCTTCCTGAGAACACTGGAAAATATGAAGTTCTCTCCAAACACCATTATATTGGGCGACTTCAACTACCCAAACATAGACTGGGAGCATTACTCTAGCTCCAACACCCTAGCCCAAAGGTTCCTAGAATTTATAAACTCAAATGCTATGGAACAACTTGGTACCCCTCCCACAAGAGAGGAAAACATACTGGACGTGATCATCACCAACATGGGGACTCTATGCTCCAGACCAGAAGTGTATCCCTCACTGGTAAGATCAGACCATAAACTAATCTCACTGGATATTCACATCCCGACCCCACCCCCTGCCCAGAAAACCACAGTGAAAATTCTCTAAAGCAAATTTCACACTCCTCAAAACTGAGATGGAGTCCTTCAAAGCCCTCGGGCCTGTGGAAAATACGGCCCAGACCGCAGAATCCTTTATAAATGCATTCTATGAACACCTTCAGGAATGCATGGATCATGCAATCCCAAATAAAACCAAGACCCAATCCTCCAAAGGCAGACGTCCTGTCTGGTGGACCCCAGCCATAAACAAACTATACAATAGAAGGAGGAAGCTACTACATGATAGAGCAAAATCCCAAAAAGGGAAGGCATCTCTGATCAGTATTAGCAAAAAACTACGGGCACTCATAAAATCATCTAAGGCCAGCTTCGAGAGAAAAATTGCACAGGACACTAAGGATAATCACAAGGCTTTCTTTAGTTATGTTAGGAACCTGGGTGGGAATTCCCAGATATGCTCAGAATTAGTCCAAAATGACAAAAAATACACCGAACCCACAGACATTGCCAACATCCTAGCTGACAGGTTCAGCGCAAACTCCCCCCCCTCCCCACCAAAAGGGCAAATATCTATCCCAGCAGAGTGCTGCCCCCCTGACATCTCAGATGATCAGGTAAGAGCCACCCTCTCCAAAGCAAAAAACACAGCATCAATGGGACCAGACGGTGTCCCGGGCTGCGTCCTACATGAACTCCAAGAAGAGCTAAACCCAAACATAAAACTACTGTTCAATCTCAGCCTTACTACAGGATATGTACCTAAAGAGTGGCGTACAGCAACAGTGGTCCCTCTCCACAAAGGTCGTGCCTCAACGGATCCTGGAAACTATCGCCCATAAGCCTGACTAGCTTGGTCTGCAAAGCTATGGAAAGGATCATCATGGACCTCATAAATAAAGATATTGGGGACCTACAGACACTGGATCCTACCCAGTTCGGCTTTGTTAAGGGCAAATCCTGCCTCTTAAACCTGGTCGATTTTTTTGAAACAGTCACCAAGGCCATTGACGAGGGGAAGGTGGTCCACACAGCCTACCTGGACCTCGCAAAAGCCTTCGATACAATACCCCACTCGGGCATTATATATAAGCTCACCAGCTTAAATATAAACCCCTATGTCACTAGATGGGTTGCAAACTGGCTCAAGGACAGAACCCACATGGTTAGAATTTCTGGAGCCATGTCAGACTCCAAACCAGTTACAAGTGGCATCCCACAAGGCTCAGTCCTGGGACCTCTCTTGTTCGGTATATATTTCTCGGAGGTACAGGCCAACACGGAAGGACTGTGGCTGACCAAGTTCGCAGATGACTGCAGACTGGGCGCCATAATCGACTCTCCAGCCAACAAAAGCATCTTCCAAAAGGGCCTCATAGAAACAGACAACTGGTGCCAGAGCCATGGCCTCAAGCTAAACGCCAAAAAGTGTATAGTCATCCCCTTTGGCAAAAACAAAGTGCCCACAAATTACCACACAGTGGTAATCCATTAAGTACAGAAGAAGTAATTAGGGACCTGGGGACCCAAGTTGATAGCAATCTCTCATTTGACAACCACGTGGCCAAAGTGGTTAGAAAAACATTTTATATAGCCCACCTAATCATGAAGGGATTCACATCTAGATCAGGGGAGGTCATCGTGCCTCTTTACTCATCCCTCATCAGGCCCATAATTGAGTACAATGCCTCTTTTGGGATGTACCTTACCAGACACCTGCAGCAACTGGAAAGACCCCAAAAGTACCTCACCAAGAGGATCAAAGGGCTGAAACAGATGCCATATGCTGCCCAGTTAAAGAAACTCCAGCTCTACTCAGTGGCATACCGCCTGCTCAGAGGTGACCTGTGCCTGACGTATAAGGCCATGTCCAACCCAGAATTAAGGGACATGCTGCACCTCAAAAAATCCAAATCCCATCGAGCTACGCACTCAAGAGACTTGAACCTCAGCACTGAAATAAATAGGACATGCTGGAGGGACAGATTCATAACCCAGAGGCTCCCTTCACTCTGGAATAAAATCCCAGTCCAGGTTAGGCAGAGTCCCTCATTGACTCTCTTCAAGAGGAGTCTTGATGAGTGGATGGAAGAATGTAGGTTTACCCCGGGTATCACTTCTGTGTCGCTGTTAGACAGAGGCACAGTATACTAACCTCGAAAAAGGGCATAGCAAAATTAATTTAAAATGGGTGGCGATAGCCAAACACACTCTGGCTAGGCTTATAAATGCCCTAGGGCAGATAGCCTAGTATGAACCTATGAACCTATACGTATGTATATATATATATATATATATATATATATATATATATATATATATATATATATGGGTTACCTTCATTTCATTGACAGCTCATTTCACTGACAACCAAATCAGCAAGACCAATTCCAATTCACTGAAAGTTCATATCAATGACAACTCATTTCACTGAAACCCATTTAATCGACAGTTATATATGGCCTGTTTCCCACTGTAGTGCGATCCTGGAGTTAAAATATATAGTAAGGGGGGTGTGGGGGGAAACAGCCCCCCACATTGGGGTGTGTGAGGGGTGAAGCCCCTTACATATTTGGTTGTATATTGTTTTCTGCAAGACAGTTATTCATTGCACTTGTAAGTATCCATCTGTACAGTTTAAAGCATTTATAATATGTGGGGGGCTTTGCTATATGGATCTACCTGACTAGATCGAAACTTCATAACACCGACAAGCACTTCACCGATGCCACATAATCGACAGTTCACAAACACGACACCACATACACTCAACACATCATGACAACAAACAAAATAAATCCCCTATCCAAAACCCACACACACAACACAAGTACACCAAAATCTTTACAAACCAACACTAACCCTTACATACACAACTATCTACAACCCTAACCGAAACCCTAACCCTAAGGTCCATCACTTTCGCACACTCACCTAACCCGCGCCCTAACCCTAACTCACTTAACCTGCCCCTAACCCAAAAAATATCACTACTGCACCCTTACCTAACCCGCGCCCTAACCCTAACTCACTTATCCCACCCCTATCCCTACAGACCGCCAACATTGCACACTTACCTTACTCGCACCCTTACCTAACCCGTGCCCTAACCCTAACTCACTTATCCCACCCCTACCCCTACAGACCGTCAACATCGCACACTTAACTTACTCGCACCCTAACGGCCGTCACTACCGCATACTTACACATCCTTTCCCCATCTCAGTGTTCTCAGCGTCGGTGTCTTCCTCCGTCGGTCTTCTGCCTTGTCGATCTTCTGGCGCTTTGTCGGTGTTATGACGTTTCGATCTACTCCGGTAGATCCATATATATATATATATAGATATATATATATATATATATATATATATATATATATATATATATGTATATATTTCCACGGTGTGGGTTTTTCCTTCCCCTAAACAGCAGACTGATGAAAAAAAGCAATGAAGCCAAGGAAAAAGAGTATATGAATGGAGCTGTTGTGGGTCTATGTCAAGGGAGCAATAACCAATAATAAGTAATAAGTAATATCAATGAACAATAATCTTTGTTTAGAGTTGGCAAAATGCTTATAATTTACCTAAAAATATAGACCTCAGACAACCATTCCAACTGTGAACTTCACTGTTACATAAATTTCAAAGCTATTTACTTGAGGGAAAACATATTTAGAAACACACACAAACACATACACACACACACACACACACACACACACACACACACACACACACACACACACATGCAAGGGAGACTAAGTGTGAGTTCCTTGAAGCCATGCAGTGCCACTGAGGAGAGACAGGACAGGATAAATAATGAGTGTAGAAAATCTAGATAAGTGTGAAGGAAAAATAAGAGAAAGAAATTGTTGATGTGTAAGAGCCGAAGAAAAGGCCAGTAAGGAGTAAATCTCCATGTCTTTTAGGAACCAGAGACTACAAGCTGTCCAGCACGATGTCTGCAGGGGAAGGTTTACAAATTGTTAGGCTACTGATTACAAGCTAGGGCACTGAAGCACTTGTCTGCAGGCTAGGCTGGGGTGCCTTCTTTGTGGAGTCTACATGCCCTCCCTGCATTTGTGTGGGTTTCCTCCGGGTGCTCCAGTTTCCTCCCACATTACAAAGACATGCATCTGGAGTGTTCCTCCCCAGGCCTCCACTGAAAATTGGCTTTATTCCAAGTCGGACTTTCCCGGTTAACAAATGTTAAATAAATAAAAATAAATAAAAATAGTGATTCAGGCTAAAGTATGCGCAGAGAGGACTGGCTGCCCAATGCTTACTTAAAGAACAAGGGCAGGGGTATTAGAAAGTTTCTGTGCAAAATAAATATGAGATATATTCATGGTTCAATAGAAATCCAATTAAATTGCTATGGGATGAACTACATGTAGCATTCATTTGCCAGAAGTAAGTGCACTGCCATGTGTATAGTTTCTTAATAAATACAAAATTAATTTCTGAAATTACAGTTATGGTGATGGGACCACACGGCTTATTAGGAAATTAAGCACTTTAATAGCTCAAATACTTTAATAGCACAACCTCAGAAAGCACCAAACAGTGCTATTTGGACAATACCTTTGCAAATTATTATTTATTATAATGTCCTTACAGCCCTGTATTATACTTATTTTACTTAATTAATTTATTTATTGTATTTACCAGGATGGTCTGACTGGATAGTCAAGCTGCCCATTTTCAGCAAAGGGTTGAGGAGAAAAGCTCCACAATAAAATGAGTAAACAGAAAAAATAGTTAATACATTTTAGACGATAAATGTACGATTTTGATAACCTTGCAAATTATTATTCATTATAATATCTCTACAGCCCTGTATTACACTTATTTTATTTCATGTATTTATTTATTGCATTTGTTTACCAGGATGGTCTAGACAAGCTGCCCCTTTTCATCAGATGCCTGAGGAGAAAATCTCAATAATAAAACAAGTAAACATAAAAACAATAGTTAATATATTTTAGAGAATAAGTGTAAATACAATTTTGATAAAACCATTGCAAATTATTATTCATTATAATATCCTTACAGCATGTATTTTGACATAAGAAAACAGCATCCCATTAATGGAAGGTTCATTTTTTCCATCTTTCTTCACCTGTTCAGTGATTTTGAAATGGTAACCACCTAAAATTAATATGAACAGTGAGCTAGGCCACTCCTACACATCCATATCCTAGTTTTATACTTACCTTGACAACAGGCATCAATGGGGTAAATGGCTAAATGCAATATCTACATATTTCCCATCAATATAGATTATGCCACGGGGATTCATTCTAGGTCCCATATGATTCAATGTATTTGCAACTGCCATACCTCAGCCTACAGCCAATCAATACTTATACAATACAGAGATGGCTCAACAATCATCAGTTCAACCACCTTCACTTCAGAACTCCAAGCTAATCTCAGAAATCATTTTTATCCATCAAACAGTGGCTAGAAAACTATACACTACTGCTTAATCTAAAAAAGACCAAGCTCATAATATTTACTCCCAAATCAAACATGCCACGCACATTTTTACCACTCTAATCTCCACTTAAATTAACAAATTGTAGTAATGTGGTGGTGCTGCGGTAGCGTTGTCGCCTCACAGTTTCGCGTTTCCCCGACATTTCTCATAAAAGCGTGTGCTGTGTGGATGCGGTGATGTTCGCGTTCTACACACAGTAATGTTACAGCAGAATAGCTAAACTTTCTCTAATCTCCAGAATAGAACACATCACTGTCTCTGCCCTAGGTGATGCTATGGATGGAACTCACTCACTACCTGGAGTTCTACCATCTAAAAATAACCCAGAAACTTTTCTACCACCCGGAAAATTGTTCATCCATAAAATCTCTTTTGCAGTGGTATACTCTCACAAGGCATTTTTCACTCCAGTGATAAGTACTTCACCAGCACCCAGAAAAAGCTAACAACTTATTTTGTGACTTCCTACATTCAATAAACTTCTCCAAAAGTTGGAACTCTAGTCCAATCTCTGCTCATTATCTGTTACAGATATTGCATTATGTTTTCCTAAAATCTTCCAACGAAGATTCTAAATCTGTCTCTGTTACAATTATCCTGGGTATTCCTGCAAAATCATCCACAGTAACAGATACAATATCAACTACATTTATTTTCTCAGTACATGAATGCTACTTTCCTAGCAGCTACAACTGGATATAAATAATCTGAACTTCACATATCTTTCCACTATTTATCATTGTATTATGTGACATTCATCTGTTATAAAATTGACTGACGTGTGAGGTAATAGAACACAGAAGAAATTAAACATTCACTGAAACATCATGTATATACAATGTTAGCAGAGTTTGTCTGCTATACAACTAGAATGAGAATCCAATTAATAACTAGACTGCAAATATAGATTTATCTGTGAGCATGTAGGCTACATACATCTGTATAAGATGGAATGTATTAAATGTCTGTAATGATTCTTATCTTCTTACTGATTATCATATTTACTACCTGCTTAGATTTGTGCCTACTGAAACTTTTCTCCCCAGGTCTCTGCTGGAAAGTGATTCCTTTGAATTGGTCAGACTTCTCTGGTAAACAAAAGCAAGCAAGCAAATAAATAAAAAATACACAAATAGATAATTAAATAACTATTGGGGCAATTTATCATGACCCTACCAATAGCAATACAAGTAAACGGAGCATTCTAGTTTTTCAGTGGTAACCATTTGAAACATTGGGACCTTCTAGAGCAAGTCCTGAAATACAGAGACTTAATGGCCAAATGAATGGACTTAAATAAACTAAGTATAATATGTCATTTCTTGAAATATTCCTTTCTCTCCAAAGTATGGTGATCTCGGGGTTGGTATATATAAGTCTGGCGGGCGTGGGGAGCTTGCCCCCCCAGGGGGGTGCAGGGGGTATTGTAACCTCCACAAAAGAAGTTTAAAGGAGGAGCGATTTTCAAAAATTGCTCTTCTCCTGTGTTTTTGTCTTTTTTTCAGCTTGTTTGCACTCGGCATTTCAAGTGCTTTCAGTAGGGAGCCATTTCAACTTATGCTTGAATATGGAACTAAATTTCTCACAGCAGCATATATCACTGATATGAAGGGAACTCCATTGTTTCAGCTAGCATGAAGTCTGTTCTCCATGGGTATAAGTTGCTTAATACATCACCCACTCTGTATTACAAGAAATCAATTCACTAATCTCATATGTCTGACTGGTATTGACAAATGAAAAAAATATTTTTACAAATACACTTGCAAATGGAAAATACAGATAAGGCTAGCTGCCTGTAGTTTACAATATACTCTTTATAGGAATTTTTGAACCCTGAATCTTTATCCTATCTGCAAATAAATCTAAGTATTATTTTTGCTTTCCTGATGTAAAAGGTATGTGTGCTGTAAAGTGCAGCATACCTAAGTGCTTTGCCACTATCCAATACTTGTTTCTCATGATACTGTAATAAATATTCCCTGGGTTGATTCTATGACGCCTGAAAGTCCACTGATTGCCTTTTGCCATCCTCAGAACATCACTACAAATTCCACTAGTATGAAAATATTATGAATATGGAATATTATCCAGCATAAACTTAGGATGACAGATGCTTGCTGTCAGAAGGAACCATTTTGAAAAAGGCTTATGCTAAAGTCAAGCCAGTGCTGTGACATACAGGAATAAAGCCATTACTATGGCCTAGGACACCCAGGTTCAATTATCAGCTTGGGCACCCAAGATGCTGGCAGGGTGGGACGACTATGCCTGTCCTGGGAAGGGGGACAAGCACTCACCTAAAAACTCCCTGAGGGGAAGCATGGTCCATAGAGGGAAGTAGAAGTCAGACAGAAATAGATGAATGGAGAGGAAGGGGGGATAGCAAAGGCAGATCACAGATTAAAAAATCATCCCATATGGAAGCAGTCACCAGCAAAACCCATTGGTATGTCCTTAAAATCCATGTCAGCCCAGCCTGAATTCAGAAGTCCATGGGATAAAAGGAGAGTTGGTAGACTTGGTAATGGCCAGGGGCAGTGATATGGCAAGAAAGTATGAAGCAATGGGGATAGGTTTATGCTAAAGTAATGTCTGAAGTGAAACTTCTAATAATGTAGTTACTGTTACAATCAAAATATCACTTGTAAAAAGATAATACTTTACTTTAGTATTTTACAAAATATTTACTTTCTGTCAATTCACCTCTCCACAGCATCCAGCCATCATCCAAAAGAATGATACTGCATCTTTATTTTTAGAACAAATTGTTCGGGTCATAAATCATCTATTTCCAAAGATACAATGAAATGATCCACATATATTAGGGCAAAAGTAACCACCCATAACTGTTCCCTATAGCTGAACGTAATAAGAATTTCTAAAATTAAAAACACTCTTCTTTAAGACATCTTACATTTCACACAAACAGAAATCCCTGTTCTCCAAACTCCAAATATTAAACTACATAGTTCTGACTCTAGTTTCTTTATACTTCCTCCTAAACTATGGCAATCCTTTCCTCACTGTCTCATAACCATACTTACTACACTAAGTTCAGGCCCTAACTTAAACAGCGTCATTTTGAGCAATACAAATGAAAATGCCAGAAAGCAGGACATATCACAACACTGTTCTGCACTAGGTTAACTTCCTTGCATGTCGCCCACTTACACCTGTACTCATTTGGTTACTACCGTGTGTCTGCTTCCTGTAAATATGTACACAGCCTTTCTGTCTCCTTGCTCACTGCCATATTACAGCATTTATTTTTCTCAGCTCCTCTGGCTGCGTGGACTCTGTGTCTTCTTTTGCTTTGTCGTCTAAACATCTGTGTTATTTTTACAATTTTTCAAGGCTAATCCTGCTTCTCAGTCTTTTCTTGCTAAGCTTACACTTTTCTGCTTATAAAGTGTATACTTCAGCCTGATGTAGAATGTATAGGTCATATTTTTATGTGTGTGTGACCAGTTTGTGCCACCTTTATGATTCGCTGTTTGCTGCTACCTTTTTGAATGTATGCCTGCTGAGTCTGTAACTGTTCATGCGGTAATCATCTAGACATAATAGTCATGAGGGCTCTGCCAGGTAACCAAATGTAAAAAAAAAAAAAAAAAAAAAAAAGGATACAGTTGATAAATTAATCAGTATGCACACTGCTTTGTTGCAACCAATATGTTATTCGTCTGAGGCCTCTATCACACAAGGAACAGACAGCCATTATATGCATTGCTACCTTTGTCAGTTTGGGTCTACTCAACTCAATGTGGTGATGTACACAGCTATTGGTCCAGATCAGAAAGATAGGTCAGCAGAACATACCATTTTGAAATGTGATTACTGTTGAGCTGTATATACTGCTGTGCTGTAAACATCACTGCTGGTTATATAATGCATGCATGCAAATAGTTTTGCAGTGCTTTATGATAGTATGTATTGTTCAAAAATGTAGATTTTTCTTAAAAATCTGTTATGAGCATCATACCCTCCCCAGAATAATATAGCTTATACTTTTGTAGTTGTAAGGGTACATATTCCCATATCTGAAGACACTCCTTGTTATTGTGGTGACTTGTCATGTGCCAGCCTGCTAGTTCGAGAGACATAGCATGTCTGATATTCCTGGTTTTGACATCAACACCCTTTTTTCCATTTTGTATGTGAGGCCAGGGTTCACATCAGGAATAACCATCACCTAGGGACAATGTTCACACCGCCGGGTGGCTTGCCCTGACGAGGTTGCTCTTCCATATCATAGACACACACACACACACACACACACACACACACACACACACACACACACACACACACAAGGACAATTTAGAGAATCCAGGCCACTGACTGCATGTCTTTGGAATGTGAGAGGTGTGCTTTGTTAATTTGTAGCAGTGACTGGATTTGATTTTATGGAACTAGATATATGTACATTATCAAACAAAGAAGAATTACATGGCACTTTATTTTCATATAGCAAGGATTTGCACTGAATCGCTTATTTTTTTTAACTTTCTTGCACATTTATGACACATCCTTGTTCTGAGCAGGAAATCGTTTTGGAATCCAACCAGATGCGGTTTTGTTTAACTACCCGAAAGATGAGAGAAAGATTTTATAAGCTACTCCAGCCCCCAAAATAACTGGAGTCACTAAATAACTATCTGGAGAATATCAGCCTAAACAGTTCAAACAGCTCCAATTATTAAGCAGAAAAGTTTTTAAAATATCATCAAACTGACATCCTGTCATGGCTTAGTAGGGTAAACTATTTCATAGTTTTGTGTTTCTGACCCATTCAGCTTCTACATTTAGAAGCAGAGAAGCCGCATTAGCTTTAAAAGCTTTCCTGAGACTGTTTACTATTGGCAATAAAGTGAACTCTGCAAGGAATCTGCAATAGATAGCTACTGTCAGCATATACAGACTGATGTTTATCCATACAGAAAACTGGCACTAGAGCATACAGTTAGTCCTCTAATTACTTGAGGTTTTCATGTAATTAGTAAGAATATAGTATGACAAGTATGGTGTTAATGCTATAAATCTCTGCTCACTTTCTTATTCTGCAGTGAAGGATCGCTGTGGTTAATTATTTAATATACAATCGTCAAGATTTCCCTTTTATGTTTCACTCAGTATGTAAGCTTAATAATTTCATCTGAAAAGAGGTGTTAATTTTCACCACAGCTATTGCTATATGGAGTACTTTTAAAACTGTTATATTGTTGATATGAATGGTAGAGGCGCAACATATGGTCATCTCCATAATTTTTCATCAAATTTGGGTGGCACGAAGACATTTTACCACTCCATCTTTCTGAGCTGGATGGTTTCTTAGTAATTCAACCAACATGCAAATCAATGGCACTGTTAGGTCAAAGGAAACATGACTGCATTGGAATACCTTATTGACTCTGTGCTGTATGCATTCTGGTAATGTACATTACATTTTGAATTATGGAGTCTGATAGTGAGATGTAGGCCTCGAGTTCTAGTACCCCAACAGTACATACATGGCTATTTTTTCCTGGAAGAAATCAGACTGAATATCAAATCTGAAAATCAAGTTAAATCTTGAATGGCTTGTAATAAACTGAGTTGTTGTGTCTTTTCGGCTTTTCCCGGTTAGGGGACACCACAGTAGTAGATTTTTACGTGCCGAGTTGCCGGCCCTGACGTACAACCTTCAATGAAGGTACGCCCATTCACGCATGTCTCCATACAGAAGATGCTCTAGCTGAAAATCGAATGGGACAACGTCTTATTAATGTAATTTCAGTAGGTGTTTTGACTACCTTAAGTATCAAAGATCCCAGGCACATTTCATATTGCACTTTTGAAAGCATTGTAGCCATTTAATATAAATCTACAAAGGATAAATTATAGTACTCAATAATTGGTCTAACATTTTACAGAGTGGAATTAAAAATGTTTCTTGTTTCAAAGTAACTGAACTAAAAATAGTTTGAATTTTATCACAGCACCTTCTGGTGATGTAATTGTTCTTTGCCGTAGAGTAGAATTTAATGTTAACTATGTTGCTCAGATATGTTCAATGCAGTCCTGTTTCCCCGTTTAAAAAAAAAAATTGAAGAATACTGCTGCTTGCATAAGGTTTATATAATAATATTGTCTAGTGTACGCCTAAAGAGAAAAGCAGGTAAACCTCACTTCATGAAACATATTATGACATTTCTAGTATAGTATAGTATAGTATAGTATAGTATAGTATAGTATAGCATAATAGCAATAAACATGACAACCATCTAATCTGCAGAGTACACTAATGGGAAAAGTGTAGTGTGGCACAGCATGATATTTCTGTATGTACATGGAATATTATTTTACGTTGGATTCAGGGACTGACACTAAGAAACCAAATCTGGAGTTTTCTAAAGGGAATATAGTAGGAAGGTAGAGTTTCACAGATAACAACACAAGACTTGAAGAAAAAAACTATATCATTGAAGAAAATGTGAAAAAGAACACAAGTAAAAACACAAAATAGAACCAAAAACACGCAGTGCCAAGTAACCCAGTTTGATTGTGAGTTAAGTTGCTTCTAGTTCAGGTTTGAATCCCTCGTCCCCCATTTTCCTACTTTGTGACTCAGAGCAAGTTACTACATTAACAGTGCTCTGGGGCAACTGGGAAATTGGGCAAGTGATCTCCTAGAGCATGATCCTAGTAACTGCCTATTAATATATGAACCAGAAACATACCTAGACTGGTTTGTGACTGTAGCAGCACAGGTGACATGGGCATACAGGAATGACTTGTAAACTAATGCAGCTGTTTCATGATGCAGCTTGCACTGGTTGTTCAGTTTTATAAGTACTGGCAATGCAGGTTTGATACCAGCAAGGGGTGGAGGCACATACAAGTGATAGCCTAGACTTCTGCCAAGTGCACGGCCATATAATGGTCATTACTGGCGGAATCAAATGTGGCACAGAAATGTATAGGAGCTCTGGAAAACTAGGGAAGGTTATCAAGCACAACTATGCAAGTGACATATGGCAACTCTGCATCTGCCAATCATATTCCTCCAGAATGCAAGCACTACCTGACAGATTAGGAGGAACATACTAAAATTAATAATCAAATCACATTTAGTGATGAACCCAGTAAAACTTTAAAGTATATTAAAAGTTGATGAAATGGTGGAGTGCTGACCAGTACTCTATTGCCCTTCAAGAGTGAAGCTGTGTTCTCCATGCACAAGATTGGCAATAACAACTGTAACCTGACTAGCCAGCACACCACCTTGCTCATATACAACCTTGCAGATGGCATTTGGACCCATATGACAGCATCAAATATAAGCTGCAGGAGAGACTCCATATGCTTCAACTGCACAGACAGACACCAGCCCGTAATTGCCTCTACTAATTCCTGCAAAGAATAATGTTTTTCCAGATATCGATGCCTTTGGGGCAGGACTGTCAGGTTTGGACACCATAGAGTCCCCCTCCCACGGGGCATATCACTACCTAATCTACAGGGATTGCTGCAGAGTGAAACACCATGTGATTGAATGCAAAGAAATTACTTGATAATGCCCTGCTAAGCTAATAAAATTAATTAGTGACTTACAGAACTTTGTTAATGTATAACTAGCTAATACAAGGCAGTTAACTACAAATTACTTCAGATAACCACATGTATACAACTACTATGTGGAATACTGGGTGAGGCATTTGAGTGACTTAAAACAAACAGTGTCGGAATGCTGTTTACATGAAAAGACATGAGAAACGATTGATTTCCACCTCTACTGCACAGTTTGCAATGATCTCATGCGGCTTCCTAGGCAGAAGCTGCAAGTATATTTATACTTCTGTATCTCTTTCAGAACTGATACAGATAACATTGAGCTGCAGATGTAAAATATTTCCTTGGTAGAGTGATGTTCTCTTTGTAAATAGTCTTTTTTATTTCTCAGCCTCATATTCAAAGACTGTAGTAATTCTAATGTATTAGGCTGTTCTATGGGATCTCTATGAATGACTGTGATCTGATCACATTCTATGTCTGGCAAATTAAGACTGAGCAACCTTATTTCAGCTCGCCAAGTAAAATTAAGTATATGTGTTTCCTCCTTGGAGTAAGAATATGAAAGGGTTGTGTTAAGGTCCCAGAAGAGTGGTTACTGCACTTATATAATATTCTATACTGTATCATTTACGTAACATTTTATACTACAAAAATTAATTGCAGATGTAATGAGTAATGAATTATGTTTTGAAAATTATTTTTTAGAAACAAAGATTGTGAACGTCATTTTCCAGCATATAATTATGGCATTCTTAACTGACTTATCTCAGATTAACATGTCACTTCTAGCCTGCTACATAGGGGTTAAATCTTTGATGCCACTGCAAACTATAGGAAAATGCCAATTAAAGTGTACTACACCAGGTGATGACAACACAAGATATGAACAATAATGACAAAATGGTAATTCTGTTGTGGATAGTATGACACATGATTCCTTATGCACTTGCTGAAAAAATGTAGATGAGTATATTCTGCTCTTCAGTAACTTGAATTGAAGCTAGTGTTGGCTGAATTTTGTTATTTGCTAGTAATTGCAGGTGTGGGGGTAGCCACATTCTTTGATTTCCTGTCCTTGCATATTTAAACTGGTGCATGTGAAATAATTCCTGCTTTAAAACTTCAGCTTGGCCAGCTAAGAACTTGGTTATATTCAACTGGACGTATAAGAGAATTTAAGTACCTTTATCTGCTCTTTTTTTTTAAAAAGATACAGTATTTAATTTGAGTGTTGAAGGAATTTTTAACTGAAGTTATTCTGCTCTTCAGTAACTTGAACTGAAGCTAGTGTTGGCTGAATTTTGTTATTTGCTAGTAATTGCAGGTGTGGGGTAGCCACATTCTTTGATTTCCTGTCCTTGCATATTTAAACTGGTGCATGTGAAATAATTCCTGCTTTAAAACTTCAGCTTGGCCAGCTAAGAACTTGGTTATATTCAACTGGACATATAAGAGAATTTAAGTACCTTTATCTGCTCTTTTTTTAAAAAAATACAGTATTTAATTTGAGTGTTGAAGGAATTTTTAACTGAAGTTATTCTGCTCTTCAGTAACTTGAACTGAAGCTAGTGTTGGCTGAATTTTGTTATTTGCTAGTAATTACAGGTGTGGGGTAGCCACATTCTTTGATTTCCTGTCCTTGCATATTTAAACTGGTGCATGTGAAATAATTCCTGCTTTAAAACTTCAGCTTGGCCAGCTAAGAACATGGTTATATTCAACTGGACGTATAAGAGAATTTAAGTACCTTTATCTGCTCTTTTTTTTTTAAAAATACAGTATTTAATTTGAGTGTTGAAGGAATTTTTAACTGAAGTTATTCTGCTCTTCAGTAACTTGAACTGAAGCTAGTGTTGGCTGAATTTTGTTATTTGCTAGTAATTACAGGTGTGGGGTAGTCACATTCTTTGATTTCCTGTCCTTGCATATTTAAACTGGTGCATGTGAAATAATTCCTGCTTTAAAACTTCAGCTTGGCCAGCTAAGAACTTGGTTATATTCAACTGGACGTATAAGAGAATTTAAGTACCTTTATCTGCTCTTTTTGTAAAAAAAATACAGTATTTAATTTGAGTGTTGAAGGAATTTTTAACTGAAGTTATTCTGCTCTTCAGTAACTTGAACTGAAGCTAGTGTTGGCTGAATTTTGTTATTTGCTAGTAATTACAGGTGTGGGGGTAGCCACATTCTTTGATTTCCTGTCCTTGCATATTTAAACTGGTGCATGTGAAATAATTCCTGCTTTAAAACTTCAGCTTGGCCAGCTAAGAACTTGGTTATATTCAACTGGACGTATAAGAGAATTTAAGTACCTTTATCTGCTCTTTTTTTTAAAAAATACAGTATTTAATTTGAGTGTTGAAGGAATTTTTAACTGAAGTTATTCTGCTCTTCAGTAACTTGAACTGAAGCTAGTGTTGGCTGAATTTTGTTATTTGCTAGTAATTACAGGTGTGGGGGTAGCCACATTCTTTGATTTCCTGTCCTTGCATATTTAAACTGGTGCATGTGAAATAATTCCTGCTTTAAAACTTCAGCTTGGCCAGCTAAGAACTTGGTTATATTCAACTGGACGTATAAGAGAATTTAAGTACCTTTATCTGCTCTTTTTTTTTAAAAAAATACAGTATTTAATTTGAGTGTTGAAGGAATTTTTAACTGAAGTTATTCTGCTCTTCAGTTAGTGGCATTGAAACTGCCCGCCCCTCAGCCTGCCTCTGGGCCCATCTCATTTGCTCACTCAACTGAGTGCAGTGAGATCGTATTCTGATTTCAGGCACTCCTACTGTGTACAAAGAGAGCATCTGGGAAATAGAAAAAAAAAAATTAAGCTTATTTTCTGCCTTTCTTGTTAAGTGGTACAGACTATTTGTAGGCTTCTGAGCCCCCAAGCCCTTCTGTGTTTGAGGGAAGCCTTCTAGCTTGTTTTTTTTTTTCTTATAACTAGCCAGTTTTCTAGTTTCAGCACTCAAATCTGTTTCTTTGATCTCAGCACTTGTTCAGAAAAAAAAAAAAAAACAATTCATCTGCTTTTACTGTACTTGTGTTTTTACCTACTTTTTTTTACTTTTGCATCATCTTAAAATACTCAATTGTATTTATTACTGCTTGGTGTAACTCATTCTAAGCCTTTTGGTTTAAACACTTGGGCTTCGGACCAGTTAGTTGTTTTGCACTGAGAGGGTTTGTGGTCTGCACTGTTGTGGCAGAACAGGTAGCTTACATCCTTCTAGGTTGAGAACTGCTGATTGAGGGCTCAGTGTCTGTTATTCTAAAAGTGTATTAATTCTGGTTTAAGCACTTGGGCTTTCAAGCCAGTTATTTTACATTAAGAGGGTTCGTGGTCTGCACTCTTGTGGGAGGAGAGGCTGGACTCTGCCCTTCTGAGCTGGGAATTTCTGGTTAAAGGCTTATAGTGCATGCATATCTGAACTGTTTCTTACTGAAGTTGGTGCGCCTTGTTTGCTGTGGCATAGACTGGATTCGGGCCTGCTGGATCTAGCTTTGTTTGTGTAACTTGAGCACTAATCCAGACATTCTCTAAAGTATTCAATGGTATTTATTACTGCTTGGTTGTAACTTGATTAAAGTGTAGCTATCATTCAAGTCTTTTGGATTAAGCACTTGGGCTTCAGACCAGTTGTTTTACATTAGGAAGGTTTGTGGCAAGCACTGTGGTGGCAGGACAGGTAGCGTTCAAACTTCTAAGTTGGGAACTGCTGATTGAGAGCCCAGTGTCCAAGTGTATTAGTTCTGGTTTAGGCACTTGGGCTTCAGGCCAGTTATTTTACATTAAGAAGGTTCGTGGTCTGCACTCTTGTGGGAGAAGAGGCTGGACTCTGCCCTTCTGAGCTGGGAATTTCTGGTTAAAGGTTTATAGTGCCTGAATATTTGAACTGTATCTTACTGAAATTGGTTCACCTTGTTTGCTCTAGCATAGACTAGATCCAGGCCTGCTGAATCTAGCTTTGTTTATATGCTTGTTGTCTGTTTGCTTGTTATTTCCTCGGAAGCTAATTCCACCTAATACACAACTTCTCAGCGCTTCTGTGGATCACTAGTGATATCTGCATTGCTTACTGTACTTATTTCCTTGTTTCACTTGAAAGAAAGTTACTGTTTGTCGTTTTGCATTTAGTTACTTGTAACACATTGCACTCAAGTTACCTGGCACTTGCTCACTAAAGCAATTATATAAGTCAGCACTAAGAATTAAAAGCACTTCACCCTCACTCCCCACTGGCCCTTGTTTTCAATTAAGGAATTCCCAATATTATTCTAGCATGTCCAAAGGTCAGTTGTCAATCTTCTCTCCGGTCCAGCTGGTGAATCTGGGAATCTTGAGGCAATGTTATAACTGCCTCCTGTACACAGACAACCCTCTCCTCCTCCCACATAACACAAATACTTGCTAGAGATGCAGCTATTTTGCCAAACTGGAGGCTGAGCTCTCTCAACTCAGGACTGGCAAGACCAGACAGGAGGAGAAGGCAACTACACACACCACAAAACCAGCCTCACATAATGCTACCACTCCACTGAATCAAACACATAAACACACAAAGACATACTCGGAGGCTCTGAGTAAAAATTTACCTAAACAGCAGAGGCCTCCAAAGCAGACACCCAAACAACTGCTACCTCAAGACACCCCACAAGCAACACATAAACCACAAAAGCAGTGTGCAAAGCAGTCACAGCCCTTAAGGCCAAATACAACACCAAACATACTTGTCATAGGTGACTCCATAGTCAGACACACTGACGTCCCACTCACCAGGCTGAACAAGGAGAGGGTCACAGTAAGCTGCCTATCGGGCGCTAGAATCCGCCACATAACACAAGCACTTTCGGGTCACTCCATGGCAAGTACAAATATGACACAGTCATTGTCCATGCTGGTGTGAACGACCTGAGACGTACCTCCCTGGACTACATGAAAAGAGACATAGAGGAGCTCTCTGATTATGTAGCCCAGGCAGGTATGACCCTAACCCTGAGCAGTATCCTTCCTTCACCAAGAATGATGCCACAATATAGAGACAAGATGATCAGCTTTAACAATTGGCTTAATGTCTGGTGTCATTCAAAGGGGATCCAGTGTCTGTTTGCCTGGGATGACATGCTTGACAAGCCACGCTGCTTCGCAAGGGACGGCTTGCACCTGTCACCCCTGGGATTCCGGATATTGGCTAAGGCTCTTGCCACCCCATAGTGCCTTTTTTAGGCAAGGCTCAAATTCTAAACCTACCACCCTAGAAAACAAAAATGGGAAGAAACTGAGGGTAATGCTGCTCAATGCCAGAAGTCTAAATCTCAAAATGCACGCACTCGAGGCCCTTCTCAGTATGGAGAACATCGATGTCTGTGCTGTAACTGAAACCTGGTTCAAGGCTCCTGAGAGCACCCGGCACTATTAGGTTTTACCTCATATCATGCGTTCCGCCCCAAAACCCGGACCACACCACAAAAGGAGGGGTGTATCCATATTCATAAAGGATACCCACACCTCCAGGTTGGTGGCAACGCATGAAGCTCGGAAACCATCCAGGTGCAACTAACCATAGGCAAAACTGCTCTACAAATTGTAGCATGCTACAGGCCACCCTCTCAAACTCAGGAACCCCACACAGCCTTCCTGAAGACACTGGAGGGTATAAATGTATCTCCAAACACCATCATATTGGGTGACTTCAACTACCCGAATATAGACTGGGAACATTACTCAAGCCCTAACTTTCTAGCCCAACGGTTCCTGGAGTTCATAAATTCAAATGCCATGGAACAGCTAGTCACTGTTCCCACGAGAGGAGAAAATATACTAGATCTCATTGTCACAAACATGGGGACAAAATGCTCCACACCGAAGTATATCCCTCATTGGTGAGATCTGATCATAAACTAATCTCACTGGAAATCCACATCCCACCCCACCCCAAACAAAAAGACCATAGTGAAGAACTTCTCTAAAGCAAACTTCACACTACTCAAGACTGGTGTGGTATCCTTCAAGGCCCCTGAGCCAGTGGAAACCACAACCCAAGCTGCGAAGCCCTTACAAATGCCTTCTATGAACACCTCCAGGACTGCATGGATCAGGCAATCCCAAATAAAACCAAGACTCTTTCCACAAAGGGCAAACGTCCAGTCTGGTGGACCCCAGCCATTAACAAACTTTACAATAAGAGGAGAAAGCTGTTACATGATAGAACAAAATCCATAAAAGGGAAGTCACCCCTGATCATTATTAGTAAAAAAATACGAGCACTCATAAAATCAACTAAGGCCAATTTTGAGAGAAAAATTGCCATGGATTCAAAGGACAATCATAAGGCCTTTTTCAGCTATATTAGGAACCTGGGTGGAAACTCCCAGATATGCTCAATATTAGTCCAAAATGATACAAAAATCACTGAACCCACAGACATTGCCAACATACTGGCAGACAGGTTCAGTGCAAACTTCACCCCTCCCCCCTAAAGGAGAGATAACTATCCCAGCCGAGTGTAGCCTCCCGGACATCTCAAATGCGCAGGTGAAAGCTGCTCTCTCTAAAGCTAAAAACACAGCATCAATGGGACCGGATGATGTCCCCGGCTGTGTGCTACACGAGCTAAATGAGGAATTAAACCCGCACATAAGGCAGCTGTTTAATCTCAGCCTTACCACAGGATACATGCCCAAGGAGTGGCGTCACGGCAACTGTTGTCCCACTCCACAAAGGCGGCGCCTCACGGACCCTGGTAATTACCGCCCCATAAGCTTAACAAGTCTAGTCTGCAAAGCTATGGAGAGGATCATAATGGAGCTCATAAACAAAGATATAGGGGACTTGCAGACATTGGACCCGACCCAGTTTGGCTTTGTCAAGGGAAGATCATGCCTTTTGAACTTGGTCGACTTCTTGAAACAGTCACCAAGGCCATTGACGAGGAAAGGCAGTCCATACAGCCTACCTTGACCTTGCAAAGGCTTTGACACAATACCCCACTCGGTATTGTAGAAAAACTTACCAGCTTAAATGTAAACCCATATGTCACAAGATGGGTTGCAAACTGGCTTAAGGACAGAACCCACAGGGTTAGAGTTGCTGGCACTGTGTCAGACTCCAAGCCGGTCACAAGTGGTGTCCCACAGGGCTCGGTCCTTGGCCCCTATTGTTTGGCATCTACTTCTCAGAAGTACAGGCCAACATAGGAGGACTTTGGCTGACAAAGTTTGCAGACGACTGCAAACTGGGCGCCATAGTGGAAAGTGCATCAGACACGGATATCCTTCAGAAGGGACTCACGGAAACAGATAGCTGGTGCCAGAGCCATGGCCTGAAGTTAAACGCCAAAAATGTATAGTCATACCCTTCGGGAAAAACAAGGTAACCCCAAGCTACCATATAGGTGGCAATCCACTAAGCACAGAAGAGGTTATCAGGGACCTGGGGACCCAGGTTGACAGTGGCCTTTCTTTTGACACTCACATTGCTAAAGTGGTTAGAAAGACCTTCTACATTGCCCACCTGATCATGAAGGGATTCACATCCAGATCTAGTGAGGTTATTGTTCCCCTGTACTCTTCACTTATCAGACCAATGATCGAGTACAATGCCCCATTCGGGATGTATCTCACCTGACATCTGCAGCAATTGGAGAGACCCCAAAAGTTCCTCACCAAAAGGATAAAGGGACTCCAAAATCTGTCATATGCTGCCAGATTGAAGAAACTCCAGCTCTATTCAGTCGCATACCATCTGCTCAGAGGTGACATGTGCCTGACATACAAGGCCATGTCCAACCCGGAATTAATGGACATGCTCC
The DNA here is from genome assembly GCF_019279795.1 of Protopterus annectens. Taxonomy (NCBI): domain Eukaryota; kingdom Metazoa; phylum Chordata; order Ceratodontiformes; family Protopteridae; genus Protopterus; species Protopterus annectens. The sequence continues at coordinate 872,698,756 of NC_056729.1, forward strand.
ACCTCAAAAAATCCAAATCCACCAAAACCACTAGAGCAAGCGACTTAAACCTTAGCACGGATATAAATAGGACGTGCTGGAGGGATAGATTTATCACTCAGAGACTCCCTATGCTGTGGAATAAAATCCCGGTCCATGTGAGGCAGAGCACCTCGCTGACTCTGTTCAAGAGAAATCTAGACCTGTGGATGGGAGATCGTAAGTTTACCCCAGGAATCATCTCTGTGTCACTGCTGGACAGAGGCACAACAAACTAATGGGCACAGTATTTTTTCATATAAGGGGTGGCGTAAGCCACAAAAATTTGGGCTAGGCTTATAAATGCCTTAGGGCAGATAGCCTAGTATAAACCTATGAACCTATGAACCTATAAGCTGTATACTGTCCAGCATTATCAGCCTGTATAACAATATACAAGTCTTAGCAGCTTCCGAGGGGAAAACAGGGTTGGCATAATGGTTAAGGTCTTTACTTTACATATTGATTCTGACTTCTGGTTATTGGCTAGGCTTGTAGTAGGCTGCAGACTAATAGTTGAGTATTTACCTATGAGTCTATAATTGTTCAGGCAGATAACATTCCCCATATTGTTCAATATCAGGATAAGAAGCAAGAGGATCCTCAGTAATTCAACAAAACCAGTTGTATCATCTTAGTCTATATGCATAGGTGAAACTGCATTGATGGTAATAGCCGTGCCACTGACACTGTTAAATATATGCCCACTGTACCCATACCTACAATGGCAATATGAGCCCCAATAGCTACAGTTGTGTACATTATCGGCACTTAAGGATGCCCACAGCTTTTAATATGTGTTACTTCAACAACATCAGTTCTGATACTTATAGGCCACTGCACTGATCCTTCATTCATCTGTAGTTATCATACTGTGTTTCTGCAGAATGATGTGTCTAGCTATTTATCCATCCATCCTTTATTGACTGGGTTAGTCCCAATAGGCTAGTGGACACTTTTCAGGGGAGATGCAAGGTGGTATTTATATTGCTAGAGGAAATCTGAGCAGGGCATTAGAGAACCTGCCTACTCTTTTCAGCAGGTGCTATGCAATCTTTCACCATCTACTTGAGGTACCATCAACTCAAGCAAATGGTACCTCGGTTTAATGTCTCATCAGAGGGACAATACACACAGGAGTAAAGTGTCCCCAAATGCTACACTGCAGTGCCAACAGTCCAATTATTTGGACTGCAAATAGAACCCACAACCCTCTGTTCTTCCAAAACCAAACACATCACAGCACAAATTATTCCCTAAAAGCATTCTAAACATAAAACTGCATGCAACAATGCTACTTGTGACAATGCGTAATGCATAATGCCACTGTAAGCATCATATGTTCCCCAAAATTATGTTACACTCTCCTCCAAGTCTGCCCATACATATATAAACAGTACATGTCATCTCTGACATAGGCCTCTCAGGGTTGCTTCATGCATATACTACAGCATGCAGCTTAAGTGAACAGCTGACTTAACATAACATATAGAAGACAGAAAAATACACTAAACCTGTATGACCTCTCCACTTTAACCATGACCTCCCACCATTACAACTTCTGTTCCTTCTGCACTAGCCATTGCACCTTTCTCTACATTCCCATCTGGCATATGCCAGTTTTACACATATGTTTAGGAGTGAAGTCATGCCAGGCACCACTATTTTAAAATGTTCTCTCATATTCCTGCAGCTGATTTTGTGCAAAATGTCAGTGTAAACAGTGGTGAAATATTAATCATCTTGCTAAAGTGTGATGGTGTCTAAGAGAAAACAGTACTGGATGAGGTCTTCATTTTGCTTCCACAATACTATAACTGCAAGTGTGAAAAATATAACAACTCCTGGTTCATATGTGATACTGCCTTCCACTGCTCCATGTGCAAACTGTGCTTTTGGGTGTACAAAAAACAGATTTGCATTTACATGCTATCAGTACTGCCTTGCTAGCAATTATTTTGCATTGAACAATGAATATGTGCTGGTATGTACTGTCCTTCTGCAGTCAGATATTTATGGAATTCAGAGACAGTCAACTCACAGCAATCACATGAAGCATGAAGGAGAAAGAATAAAACTAAGATAAAATGGTAAGCATCTACATTAAATTTCTATTTATGTAGTCATTTGGAAGTGTACCTCTCAATCTCTTAGTGCAAAAAATCTGGACAAAACTTAAGATAATGGGGGAATAAAAGCCACAACATATGGACACATTTTAAATATTGCTTTTATAAACTTAGAAAGTTGCTAAACAACAAGGTTTGTGCTAGCATGCATTTTTAGAAGGATATAAAGTCTGAAACTCAAATTTGTGTCATTACTTAGTGACTTTAATCCTCAGTGATCTGCCAGAAAACCACACATTTTAAGAGGAATAGACCAAACAATATGAGGCAAAAAAAATCAGGACATTATGTGAAAATCTGGACATTTGAGAGGTATGTTTGGAAGTATATTATCCCAGATTGATTCATCTGTTGCCTAACCACAGTTCTTTTGGGTTGCAAGTCTAAGTGTAACGCACAAGTAGTTAATAATGTAATTAACATCTGATCAGTAATGTGCAGTTCTGGGGGTTGGCTTTTAAAGATCATGAGTATGATACTTCAGGACTTTCAAAGCTGCTTCATTTTAAACTGTTGCATTGTTCTTGTGATCAGACTTAAGAGTTTCAATAATGAAACAGTCAGACGTTAATCAAGAGTCCCCTTTCAACTTTAATACATCATTACTTTTATTTGGCTTCCTGCTGTCTTTACATGTCTAGAGTGTTTAATTGCATTGCAGGACTGCTGCAGTATCAGTCTGCAGAATACTGCAATACTAGTGAGTATCCTATCATTTGGTTAGTGTTCATTTGGTTGAATGTTTGGAACATCGAACATTGGTTTTGCTGGCTTAAAGGACCACTACAGGCAAATGATGAAGAAAACATATATTTTTTATCTTGCCATGATTTACTACACCTCCCAAAGCTGCCTGCAGCAAAATAAGTACTCATTCCTAATTTTATTTTGTTTTTACTCTTGTCTGCCCTCATGGGGGCAGACATCGTGATTCCTTTGGAAAGCTAAATCTGTCCCATAATGCACAGACTGAGAACAAATAGCCCTACCATTTGTTGTTAGACTAGACTTCCATTCTCTTATAATGAAACACCTGGAAAAACTGCCAAGTTTGAGAGTCTGCAGCTCATGTGTCATTGACTGGTATGTGCTGAGTTTTACAAATGTTGTTCCTACTGATGTACTACACATTCTCTGAAAGAAACTTGCAAAAGTGTCAACAAATTACTGAGATAAAAAAGACTTTTCACAAGGAGCAGTTTTGCAAGTTTCAGTTCCTGGCCAGGTTACTCCTCCCATCTCCCCTCCTTCAGTGGGCTACAGTCTCACATTTCCAGCTTTACTAGATTCAACTGGGTTCCGGCGTGTAGCCCGCAAGACAATTCCCTGCAAGCTACATCGCCGAACCCAAATGGCTGCAGCGGCACTTTGCCGTAGTGCACTACGGCTGAAACGCCTAGCCGCTGCAGCTGTAATCTATGTACGGGCAGAGACAGCCGTACCGGATGTGTAACTTGCAAAACTGCTCCTTGTGAAAAGTCTTTTTTATCTCAGACTGACAACAAAATAAATAAATTAAATAAATGCATTTATTTAAAATTAAATTAAAAGCCGAAAGACACAACAACAACAACTCTTTCTTCTCTTCCCCTCCTCCTCTTTATCCACTATTTGAACTTTTCCACTCTGACATTTGCTTTATGAGTAAATAATGAACTGTCACCCTTATGTCAGCACATTTCAATGCTACATAATATTGTATTTAGTCTAATAATAGGTTCATGGGTAGGTACAAGGCTATCGGCCTAAGGGCCCAAGTAAGCCTAGCCAACAAGTTTCCCTGGCTTATGCCACCCAAGAAAGTTATTTTTCTGTGCTACTGTTGAGCAGAGCCACAGAAGTGATTCCCAGGGTATATTTTCCTATCTCCCATCCACTCCAAGATTTTTCTTGAAAAGTGCTAATGAGGAACTTTACTTGACATAGATGGGTAGCTTGTTCCAGAGTATTGGAAGTCTCTGGGACAGGAATCTATCTCTCCAGCATGTCCTGTTTATTGTGATGACAAGGTTTAGGTCCCTAGAGTGTGTAGCTCAGAAGGATTGGGATTTCTTTAGGTGTAGCATGTCCAACAGCTCTGGGTTTGACATAGCTTTATATGTTAGGCAGAAATCATCTCGGAGTAGGCGATATGCTATGGAGTAAAGCTGGAGGTTTTTTAGATGGTCAGTGTAGGGCATCTGTTTGAGGCCAGTAATCCTCTTTGTGATGAGGTACTTCTGCGGCCTTTCCAGCTGCTGCAAATGTCTTGTGAGGTACATTCCAAAAGGCGCATTGTACTCTATAATGGGTCTAATGAGTGTCAAGTAAAGGGGAACAATGACCTCTTTTTTCCTGGATGAGAACCCTTTTGTGATGAGGTGTGCCACGTAGAAGGCCTTCCTGACTACTGTGGCAATGTGATTATTAAAGGAGAGAATACTGTCCACCTGGGTCCCAAGGTCTCATCACACATTCAGTGTTAAGTAGACTACCACCTATGTGGTAGCTCACGGGTACAGAGTTTTTACCAAAGGGGATGACAATGCACATTTTGGCATTGAGCTTGAGGCCATGGCTCTAACACCAGGCATCTGTCTCAGTGAAGCCCTACTGTAGGATGTCCACATCATTTGGGGACTTGACAATGGCTCCTAGTTTGCAGTCATCTGTGAAATTTGTTAGCCAGAGACCTTCTTTGTTAGCCTATACTTCAGAGAAGTAGATATCAAACAGGAGAGGTCCCAGGACTGAACCCTGTGATACTCCACTTGTCACTGGTTTGATGTCAGATTTGGAGTCTGCAACTTTTACAGTATGGGTTCTGTCAGTGAGTCATTTGGCAACCCATCTTGTGACGTAGGGTTTTATACCTAGTTTAGTGAGTTTAGCTATAATTCCAGAATGGGGGACGGTGTAAAAAGCCTTGGCGAGGTCAATATAGGCTGTGTGAACCACCTTAGCCTCATCGACTGCCACATAGAAGTCGATTAGGTTCAGGATGCATGATCTGCCTTTCACAAACCCAAACTGGGTGGGGTCCAGAGTTTGGAGGTTACCAATGTCTTTGTTTATGAGTTCCATGATGATATCTGACAAGGCTTAGTGGTAAATCACTTTGGCTATGGTGTGCAGGGTCCTGGGTTCGAGCCTTGCAGAGGCTGTTTATTTTTTTTCAATCATAGCCTCACCTCATGCTTTGTGCCTGCTGAATGGCGCACAGTGATGGTTATCCCACTCCACAAGGGGGGAGCCACCATGGACCTTGGGAACTACCGCCCGATTAGCCTGATGAGCCTGGTCTGCAAGGCCATGGAACGTATCATCATGGAACTTATAAACAAAGACATTGGTAATCTCCAAACTCTGGACTCCACCCAGTTCGGGTTTGTAAAAGGCAGATCATGTCTCCTAAACCTGATAGACTTCTTTGAAGCAGTCACCAAAGCCATAGACAAGGGTATGGTGGTTCACATAGCCTATCTAGATCTTGCCAAGGCTTTCAACACCATCCCCCACTCTGGAATTATAGATAAACTCACTAAACTAGGTATAAATCTCTATGTCACAAGATGGGTTGGCAACTGGCTGACTGATAGAACCCACACTGTGAAAGTAGCAGACTCCAAATCTGACTTCAGACCAGTGACAAGTGGAGTACCACAGGGTTCAGTCATGGGTCCTCTCCTGTTTGGTATCTACTTCTCTGAAGTACAGGCTAACACAGAAGGTCTTTGGCTAATGAAGTTCACAGATGACTGCAAACCAGGAGCCATAATCGAAACTCCTAAAGATGTGGACATCCTACAAAAGGGCCTCACTGAGACAGATGCCCTGGTAAGCCATGGTCTCAAGCTCAATGCCAAAAAGTGCATTGTCATCCCCTTTGGTAAAAACTCTGTTCTCATGAATTACGACATAGGCAGTAGTATACTTAACACCAAAAGTGTGATAAGAGACCTTGGGACATAGGTGGACAGTAGTCTCTCCTTTGATAATCACATTGCCACAGTGTTCAGGAAATCCTTCTATGTGGCACACCTCATCACAAAAGGTTTCTCATCCAGAAAAAAAGAGGTCATTGTTCCCCTCTACTCATCACTCATTAGACCCATTATAGAGTACAATGCCCCTTTTGGTATGTACCTCACAAGACATCTACAACAACTGGAAAGGCCACAGAAATACCTCACAAAGATGATTACCGGCCTCAAACAGATGCCCTACGCAGACTGTCTCAAAAAACGCCAGCTTTACTCCGTCGCATATCGCCTACTCAGAGGTGATCTCTGCCTAACTTACAAAGCTATGTCAAACCCAGTGCTTTTGGACATGCTCCACTTAAAGAAATCCCAGTCCCTCCAAGCTACACGCTCTAGGGACCTAAACTTTGTCACCATAATAAACAGAACATGCCGGAGGGATAGATTCCTGTCCCAGAGACTTCCCATACTCTGGAATAAACTACCTATCTATATCAAACAAAGCTCTTCATTAGCACTCTTCAATAAAAATCTTGATGATTGGATGGGAAATAGGAAATTCACCCCGGGGATCACCTCTGTGGCTCTGCTCGACAGTGGCACAGGAAAATAATTTTCTTGAGTGGTAAATGCCAGGGTACCTTTTTGGCTGGGCTTGTATAGGCCTCAGGGCCGATAGCCTAGTACCTACCTATGAACCTATGAACCTATACATTCCATGGCCTTGCAGACCAAGCTCATCAGACTAATAGGACGATAGTTCCCGGGATCAGTGGTGGCTCCCACTTTGTAGAGTGGGATAACTGTTGCTGTGCGCCATTCAGTGGGCACAAAGCCTGATGTGAGGCTATGACTAAACATGGTGCTTAAGTGGGGAGCCAGTTCATTCTGAAGTTCATGTAAAACACAGCCTGGGATGTTGTCCAGTCCCATGGATGCTGTGTTTTTGGCTTTAGAGAGTGCAGCTTTTACCTGTGTAGTTGTGATTACATGGACTCTGCATTCTTCTTGTATAAATATGGGCCCTTTAGGGTGTGGGAGGGTGGTAAAGTTAGCACTGAAACCTATCTGCCAGAATGTTGGCAATATCAGTTGGTTCTCTAATTTTCATGCAGTTGTGCTGTAATTCAGAGCAGATCTGGGTGTTGCCATTGAGATTCTTGACATAGTTATAGAATGCTTTCTGGTTGTCCTTAGAATCAGTGGTGATTTTATTTTCATAGCTAGCTTTGGATGCTCTTATAAGGGATCTCAGTGTCTTACTGAGGCTGACCAGGGAGCTCCACCACTCATGGGATTTTACTCTCTTTTGCAACAGTTTCTTCCTTCTGTTGTACAGTTTGTTTATGGCAGGAGACCACCAGATTGGCTTCCTTTTTTTGGAGGATAGCTTCTTGGTTCTGTTTGGGATAGCATGATCCATGCATTCATGTAAGTGCTTATAGAGTGCATTTGTGTAGGATTCAGCAGTCGTAACTGTATTGGCCATCTGCATGGGTGTCATGAAGTTCGCCATTTCTGTCTTAAGTAGCATGAAGTTGGCTATGGAATAACTTTTTACTGTGGTTTCCTTAATGTGGGGTGGGGACGGGATGTGGATATCTAGGGTGATTAGCTTATGGTCGGATCTGACCCACAAGGAGTTGACTTCGGATGTGGAACACCGGTCATTCATGTTGGTAATGACTAGGTCTAGGATATTGTTGCCCAGTGTGGGGGTGTGGATAAGTTGATCCAGGGCACTGGAATTTATGAATTCCAGAAAGTGTTGAGCGAAGGAGTTGGTACATGAATAGTTTTCCCAGTTAATAGTGGGGTAGTTGAAATTGCCCATTATTGGGGTGTTTGAACCCTAATATTTTCCAGTATATCAAGAAAAGAGGAGTGGGAATCCTGGAGCATGATGGGGGATATGTAGCAAGCTGCAATTTGGATTGCAGTTTTGCCCAGAGTTAGTTGCACTTGGATAACCTCGGATGCATTATGCTGCGCAACTAACCTGGAGGTGTGGATATCCTTAATGAATATGGGCACACCTCCACCTTTGTTGTTCTGGTCCAGGTTACGTGGCTGAAAAGTGTGGTATGAGTTATAGCCTGGTAGTGCAGGGGTGCTCTTTGGAGCCTTGAACCAGGTCTCAGTCACTGCACAGGTATTGATGTTCTCCATTTTAAGGAGTGCCTTGAGTGTGTGCATTTTGAGATTTAGACTTCTAGCATTGAGTAGCATTACCCTCAGTTTTTGCTTGCCTGTTCCTGTTACATTTGAAACTTGTCTAAAAAAGGCACTATAGGTGTGGCAAGAGCCTTAGCCAGCATCCGGAATCCCATGGGCAACAGGTGCAGGCCATCTCTGGCAAAGCATCATGGTCTGTTGACCATGTCGTCCCAGGCAGACAGATACTGGATCCCCTTAGAATGACACCAGAAGCTTAGCCAATTATTGAAGTCAATCATTTTGTCCTTGTACTGCGGTATCATTCTGGGCGATGGCAGAATGCTACTCAAGGCTAGGGTCATACCTCCCTGGGCTACAAGATTAGAAAGCTCTTCCATGTCTCTTTTCAGGTAGTCCAGGGAGGCATGTCTCATGTCATTCACACCAACATGGACAATGACAGAGTTATATTTGTACTTGGTTGTGGAGTGACCTGATTGCATGGGTTATGTGGCAGATCCTGGCACCTGACAGGCAGCTGACAGTAACCTTCTCCTTGTTTAGCCTGGTAAGTGGGTCATCTATGACTAGTGTGTTGGGTACGTTGTTTTGCCTAATATATTATATATGTTTTATATATATATATATATATATATATATATGTATGTATATATATATATATATATATATATATATATATGTATGTATATATATTTTTGCCCATAATATCTGAATAAGTGAGTGGGATTTTCATGACAGCATCAAGGAAACATTTTCCTTCCTTCAGTGTTTTTTTTTTTTCTTAAGTTTTGGATTTTTCTTGGTATATTGATTGATTTTCTTAGTATATTTTATTGTTTATTTATTTTCCATTTGTTTACCAACTGCGGTGGTGGTGCTGCGGTAGTGTTGTCACCTCACAGTAAGACGTTATCCTGTTCGATTCTCAGCTAAAGCGTCTTCTGTGTGGAGTCATGCTTGAATGGGCGTACCTTCGTTGAAGGCTGTGTGTTAGAGCTGGCAACTCTGTACGTAAAAATCTACTGCCAATTATTAGTGGACCGGAGTTCCGCTGTAGCGACCCCTAACCGGGAAAAAGCCAAAAGACACAACAACATTTTCCATTTGTTTACCAGGTTAGTCCAGCTGGACACAAGATGACCGTTTTCAGCGGAGGCTGTGGTAGAAAAGCTCCAGATACATAGTAAACAATTATAAAAAATAATAAAAATAAATTATACAAACATAGCTATTTTGTACAAAGAGCATTGAAAATATAAAAGGAGTAAAATCAGAGTTTTACAATTGATGCAGCATACACAGTGGTTAGAATATTGAGAAACAATTAAACAAGATAATATACAACAAATATGCAACTTCTTGAACATAAATTCAAAAAGAAGTTTCCATAGACAAACAGGGTCATAAACTAGAAATCAATTGATATGATTTATATTGCATTTATCTTGTTTTAATGATGGTATGTGTGTATTATTGTATGTGTCAAATGTGCAAAAATATTTGTATTAATCTATGTATTTACAGTATATTGACAAAGTACTGGGTTGCATCAGAGGCTTGGGAGGTCATTGTTAAGAAACTGAGAGCTGTTGTAAAGCTTGGCATTGAATACCATAAGTTCAGGTTATGCTATAAGAGAACAATGTAAAGATAACCATGTCAGCAGCCAGAATGCATTATAAACTGAATGTTTTACTGTGCACAATAAGAAATGGATAGATTGGCCCAAACTCTGGACTGATGTGAGTGCTTTTTTATTTATTGATTTATTTACTTATTTTGTATTCCTTGGGAAATGCTATTCAGAAGTGAAGAGACATATAAGGGAACAGTTTTAGTGGCACACCAGGCTGTGATTTTTTTTTTATATCTATTGTCATGCAAAGCTGACAAAATAGCTGAATCTACCCAAGCCTGAAATGTGAGACTGTAGCCCACTGAAGGAAAGGAGATGGGAGGAGTAACTTGGCCAGGAACTGAAACTTGCAAAACTGCTCCTTGTGAAAAGTCTTTTTTATCTCAGTACTTTGTTGACACTTAGCGTTGTCGCCTCACAGTAAGACGCTGTCCGGTTCAATTCACAGCTAGAGCGTCTTCTGCGTGGAGACATACGTGAATGGGCGTACCTTCGTTGAAGGTTGTGCATGAGGGCTGGTAACTCGGCACGTAAAAATCAACAACCAATCATTAACGGACCGGAGGTCCGCTGTGGCGACCTCTAACCAGGAAAAGCCGAAAGACACAAACAAACATTGTTGACACTTTTGCAAGTTTCTTTCAGAGAATGTGTAGTACATCAATAGGAGCAACATTTGTAAAAGTCATCACATACCAGTCAATGACACATGAGCTGCAGACTCTCAAACTTGGCATTTTTTTTCAGGTGGTCCATTCTAAGTGAATGGAAGTCTAGTCTGACAACAAATGGTAGGGCTATTTCTTCTCACAGTCTGTGCATTGAGACAGATTTAGCTTTCCAAAGGAATCACGATGTCTGCCCCCATGAGGGCAGACAAGAGTAAAAAAAAAAAAAAAAAATTAGGAATGAGCACTTATTTTGCTGCAGGCAGCTTTAGGAAGTGCAGTAAATCATGGCAAGATAAAAAATATATATTTTTTCATTGTTTGCCCGTAGTGGTCTTGAAGTCCTTTAGTTCTGGGTATTACTGGCGTCTTTATGTAGGAGGTCATGATACAAATGGGAATGCCAATTTCCCATTCCCTGCCGATGTGCCATCTCAGAATTGTTATACATAATTAACATGGAGTGTAGGGAATGTGTGCGAGCGCATGTGTGTGTGTGGGGTTAACACTCTCATAAAATACTTTAAAAGTTTTTTGTATGTTTGTTTTTCATTGCTTTGTGTTTTGATCTCTTAAGATCGTTTTTGCGCTACACCATTTGGGTGTTCAATCTTAAAGAATATATATTGTGATTCATAGTGTGGCTGATATTAGTACATGTTGCTTTGTTGTCCATTTACTGAAATATATTGACTGATGCATCCTGTTCAATGACAGGAAAAGAAGGAACAGCAGAGCTGAATTCATTATTTATTGCAGTTTTTCATGTCATATTCTGTATTTTGGAGCTGGATGATGGAAACCAGCAGACAACATCAGCACCTCAAAAACTGTAATGCATCAGGAAGTGCAGTCTTTCAATGGGACTTATATGTTTCTAAAACAGTCAGAGGTGGTGGTCTTATTCTTGGTATAAGGGTGGACATCTGGTTTCAGGTCTCACAGAATGATTAACAATGTCCGTGTTGCCTTTATAAGTAAAAACAGTTTTGTTTAGCACAGGTATGTCTTATGTGTTGTCATATGCCCAGTGTTTCATTTCAGATGTCTTACTGGTCAGCCTGGTGATATATCTTGCCCATGTGGGTACTGAAGAATTCTGTACTGCTTCCCTGTTGGTTTCTTTTTGTTACTTGCCTTTGCATGCAAGCATACCACAGTTCATTTAACTATTTATTGTAATTAACTAGTCTTATTACTGTATTGTACTGAGTACAATAAATATACGGAGACAAATGTTTCAGTTGATAGGCTATACTATTATATTCTCCTTTTGGTTCTACAAGCAAGCAATACAAATATGTCAGCTCTCTGTAGCAAATTCCCAAAGCTTGTTTATGCACAGTTACATTTATACCAGAAGGTCTGGTATTTTTCTCAAAGTCTGATGTAATACAACTTTTTCTTTGTTCTTCTAATTTATGATTTGTCCTTGATTCTTTGGTCCAGGAAATTCAGTCTTGCATTATCTGAAACTTAGTGTTCCAGCACTATCTTGCTTGTGTTCTGGCTTTATCTTCCTTGAAGTTACTTTGATGTATTTTCAGCTGCCATCTGCGTAGCTATTTTACAAACTTTGTTTCTCAATAACATATTTTTTTTACATGGATGCCAAAATCGAACTAAGCTATATATGCTTGCCAGCACACTTACTGTTATTCTAATTTCTCAGCATTTTACACTATTGTACATTAACCCTTTATATGTCACATCATTTTTGCAGCTTTTTATTCAAACTAATAATGTAAGCAACAGTTTGAAAAGACTGTCCCCGGGATTCATGAAGCTTGCGCCAGGAGTAGGCATAGCGTTGGCGATCTAACACCAAATATGGCCGCCGAGTGATTCAGGTACGAGCTGTTTCCATGTGCACTACCAGCATACACCACAGCTGCGCAGCTCCCAGCGCATGTATGCTAATTACCCCATGTGCAGCAGTGTAACATGCAAATGAAGGTATATAGCAAGTCATGAAGTGGTCAGGCGTAGCGTAAGCATGCAGAAATGTAAACGAAAAAAATGGTTTACATTTTTTCAAACATAAAATCGGAGCCATGACAGCGGACGTCTGTGGAGCAGAGCCAATTGCGGGATCCCTGGGGTGTATCCATTTTCCCCACCCATTCTGCAAGGATTCCCTGGAGTGTTAGTAAGGGGTTCCGTATAATGTAATCAGGGATGTAGTTCCAAATCATGGGGAGTATCCGTGACAGGAATCTGTCACTCCAGCATCTTCCAGTTATGGTTGTGGCAAGGTGTTGCTCATTACAGTGTGTGGCTCATTGTGACATGGATTCCCATAGGTGGAACATATCCATTAAGCCTGACTTGGACACAGCTTTGTTGGTCAGCAAATATCATCTCTGAGTAAACAAGATGCCACTGAGTAATGCAAGAGTTTATGCAGTCTGGCAGCATAGGACACATGTCTGAGGGCATTATCCCTCTATGCGAGGTACATTCGTAGCCCTTCCAGCTGTCAGATATATCTTCTGAGGTACATCCAAAATGGGTTATCATACTCGATGATGGGATTGATGACTGATGAGTAAAGGGGCACAATAACCTAAGTCTGTTTAGATGCGAACCCTTAAGTAATCAGATGGCCTACATAGATGGATGTCCTAACTACTTTGCACATATGACTGTCAAAGGAGAGATCACTATGTAATGTAGTCCCCACATACCCATTACATCGTCTGAATTATAGTGTCTGCCACTCATGTGTTAATATGTGTGTGTGTAGTTCCCCAAAATGGAATGACCATGCAATATGTGGCCTTTAGCTGGAGGCCATCACTCTGACACCTTGTGTTGGTCTATGTGTGGCCCCTTGAAGGATGTCTGTGACAGCTGGACTGTCAGTTATGGCTCCCAGTCTGCAGTAATCACCAAACATGGCCTGCTGTAGTCCACCTGTGTTAGCCCGTACCTCTGAAAAGTATATGGCAAACAGTAGGGGTCCCAGCACTGAGTCCTGTGGGACACCAGTTGTGACTGGTCAAGAGTTGGACCTGGAGGCTGCTAGGCTTACCATGTGGGTTGTGTGTGTAAGCCTATTGGGAAACCAACCTGTGATGTATGGGTCTATGTACTGCCTGGTGAGAGTAGAAATAATACCTGAGTGGGGAATGGTGTCAAAACCCTGGGCGAGGTCCAGGTAGTATGTGTGAACTACCACACCCCACACCTAAAACCTAGGTGACTGTAAGATGTCACACTGGTTCAGTAGGCATGATCTGCACTCAGTCAAGCTGACCTGGGTTGGGTCAAGTGTCTAGAGGTTACCATTGTCTATGTTAATGAGTGCCATGAGGATGAGCTCCATAGCCGTGCAGATCAGGCTACTCAGTCTTACCATTACATCGTCTGAATTATAGTGTCTGCCACTGATGTGTTAATATGTGTGTGTGTAGTTCCCCAAAATGGAATGACCATGCAGTATGTGGCCATTAGCTGGTGACCATCACTCTGACACCCTGTGTTGGTCTATGTGAGGCCCCTTGAAGGATGTCTATGACTGGCTACTCAGTTACCATGGTCAGTTGTGTCACCACCTTGGTGGAGTGGAATAGCTGTTGCCATGTGCCAGTGAATGGCCATGTAGCCTGTGTAGAGGCTGATGTTGAACTGTTATATTAGGCAGGGGGTCACTTTGTCTTGTAGTGTCTACAGGATGCAGTTTGAGACACCATCTGCCTCCACTGACACTCTGTCATGCCGTTTGGAAGGGCCATTACCACCTGTATGTCTCAGATGTCTGGGATACTGCACATTTTGGTTATTGTTGTGGGCCCAGTAGGGGGTGAAGCTTGCTCCGAATGTATCATCAAGTGTGTTGGTAATATCAGTAGGGTCAGTATATTCAGTGCAATATTGCACCAGCACAGTGCAAATCTGTGTGTTACTGCTTACATCCTTGACATAGCCAAAGAAGCCTTTGTGGTCATATTTTGAATCCATGCCTATTTACCTGTGGATGTCAGCCTTGGATGATTACATGAGTAACATAAGTATATTGCTAATACTGGTCACGGACGTCTGCATGTCTTGGGATTTGCTATTGTTCTGGACTACTGTCCTATGTCTGTTGTATAGCCTGTATAATGCAGGGGTTCAGCAGACTGGTGTCCTTGTGTAGGAGTAGCGAGTCCTGGTTTACCATTGATGGCATGACCCATACATCTTTGTAGATGCTTATAGAGTGCATTTGTAATTCTGTCTGTATCTTGAGCAGTGTCATCCCTGAGTGTGGGGGCTGTGAACCCTCCCACCTCTGTCATTAGTACTGTGAATTTAGCTGTAGGAAAGGTATTCACTGTGTGTTCCTTGGGTGGGGGAGATGGTTGGGAGTGGAAATCATCAGTGAATAGTTCATGGTCAGATCTAAACAGTGACCGGTTTACCTCTGCTGTAGTGCACCTGTTGCACATGTTAGTGATTACCGCTTCTAGTATGTTTTCACCTCTCCTTAGTCCGTCTACCAACTGATACAGGCCATATGAGGTGATAAATCCCACAAAGTGCTGGGCTTGGAAGTGAATACTCGAGTAGGTTATCCAGTGAAGTGTAGGGTAGCCGACATTGACCAATAACAGGGTGTCTGGTAGGACTGTCATGTTTACCACTGTCTCCAGATAGTTGTAGTGGTGCTCCTGGGTTACGTAGGGTTTTCTGTAGCAGCTCACAGTTTGCATTGCAGTCGTGGCTGATGTTAGCTGCACATGGATGATCACAGAGTTATCATGCTGCCCCACTAACTTGGAGGTGTATGTATCCCGATGAATATGGATACACCCCCTCCATGTCTGTGCCAGTCCATGTTCAGTGGCTGAAATGTGTGTTATGGGTTGTAGTCTGGTAGTGCCGGTGTGCTCACAGGAGCCTTATACAGGTCCGAGTCGCAGAACAGATGTAGATGTTGTCCATATTGAGGGGTGCTGTGAGTGTGTGCATGTTGTGAGTACTACCTCTGGTGTTGAATAGCCTAACCCTCAATAGTTCCGCTATTGTTCAGTTCATGGAGGTGAGATTCACCTCTGAGACCTGCCTAAAAATGGCACCATGGGGGCACCAATAGCCTTGCCCAGCATTCCAAAGCCTTAGGCTGACACATGCAAGTTGGTATGGCATTGTTGCAGGCATGTATCCCATCTGTGCTTGTGTCCCATCTTTCCTGTAGGCAACCTACTGGTAAGCAATACAAAGCCTGAAACCTATACATGTCCACTAGCTTCCAAGATAGGCTTTTGGAGTGATTATGTATCAGTAGTCTGTATGCTATTACTTAACTGTTGTCTGACTACATGGTGAATTTACACTGTATATTGTGATCAGAAAACTCTGTATAATCACATATGATGTTGGAGATGGCCTGGACTGTAGAGGTTTACAGATAGGTAGTAGGCTATCTGCCCAAGGGCATTTAAAAGAATAGCTACAGTGTGGGGGCTATACCTGCACCATTGATGAAGTAAATGAGCCTCTGTCAAGCATAGCCAATGAAGTGATTCCAGGCAGAGTTGCTGGAAGCTGTTGAAGACTGGGGTGCTGTAGGGTGATAGGGGCACATAATGATCTCAAAAGGGCATGTTAACATGACAACCCAGCAGCATTCAATTTCCCCAACAGGTCTTGCAGCTGTAAAACTGGAGTGGCTCCCCCACACCCTGGCTGTATGTGTCTGGGACACATGATCCCAGGGGTGTATATACTGTTGCCCAGTCACACATCAAGGTTTCCCCTAAAGTGTGTCAGTGAGTGGCTATGCCAAATGTAGTTAGGATGTTAATGTATAGTCTCTCAATTCATGTGTCATGTTGGTATTGTGAGAAGCTCACTGGGTGTGGGTGGTTCCGCCTGTTGTGTAGCCAAGCTTACACATAGGATTCATGGACATAGGAAATATGCAGAAGGAACGTTAATGTCAATAGTGGAATGGCTACAGCGTTCGCATAATATCTGTGCAGTCCTGGTTCAAATCCCAATAAAGTCAGAGATGATTTACATGTTACACAGTATACCTTAACCACAGCTTGCATATATAGGTAGTATTCCACAGAATAATAAACATTTTGAACACACAACCACTGATATGTCCGTTAATCACCCTTGCACTACCAGTGCCTGCTCTGAGAGTTAAAATGACCACTGCCAGGATTAGAACACGCAACCATGTACTCAGTCTTCACAATAACCTACCACTAATCTATCTGAGATGTACCAAATGCAGTTGTGTATTCTGACAGGTTAAAACACAAAAGGGAGGAATGTGTGTGTAAATAGGACAAACCGCCATGTACCCAATGAAAGGTGTATGCTCTATATATATATATATATATATATATATATATATATATATATATATATATGTATAGAGAGAGAAGGAGAGAGAGAGAGAGATATGTCGATATATGGGGATATACATATATATGTAGATATATAGATACGTTAACAACATCTACATAACCATGGAGGTACATATAAATGGGATACCTACCAAATACCGAATGCTTGACATACCAACGCGCATAATCACGAGGCTTAAAGACTGAAAGACCGCAGTACCGAAACACCAGAAGCACAAGGTTTAAAATCCCGATGTTAAGGGACATTTACTTAGTGCTTCTGGTGTTGCGGTTCAGGTAGTTTACTGTGTGTAAGTGTGTTTCTGAGGGGTGTAGTGTATGTAAGTGTGTGTTCTGAGTGTGGTGTGTGTTCCTGGGGGACTGTAATGTGTGAGTGTGGGTTTGCTTTGTGGGTCTGTTTGTGAGATCTCGGAGGTAGAATATTAAAGTAGGGTGTGTGTGTGGGGGGGGGGTGCAGCCACCCACATGGGGGATGAAGTGGGGCTTGCCCACCTGCTCATACATAGTGTAGTATGGTTTGTTTGGATTTGGTGGGTAGCAGTGTGTCTGTTTGTGCATGTGTGTGTTCCATGTTTGTGTTACTTTCGCGAGTTTGACTGTCATTGTCGGTAATATGGGGTATGGGAGTCTGGGCCCGGTACTGTGGGCGTTGGAATTGTGTGCATTCGGGATTCCATAGGTATCCCGTATATAGCGGTTGAAGTGTTCATATATGCGTATAACATGGACCATAGCAATCACACATTCTGCCACGATCAAACTTTATGAATAAGGATATGGAGAGTATATGCGTATACACTATTACAAATATGTGCTATTGACATGAGCCAAAGATAGGGTTACCACCTGTCCCACTTTACGAGGGACAGTCCCTCTTTGGGCGGTTGTGTCCTGACCAAAAATATTAAATGTGGCAAATGTCCTGAGATTGTAGGACATAATTATGTCCCATATGTAATGTAATAGTTGCATACAATAGTTATTTCTGTATCTAAAATACCTACATATTGCAAGAAACAGGATAAGCAACTAAACTGCTACAAGAATAAGCTTATATTTAGGCAAAAAAGGAAAGTTCTATCCATTGTACTGACCATGGGTTTGTGTCAGCCTGTACAATCTGATGTGTGTCCTGATAATGTCCCACTACGGCCATTTGAAAAGTTGGCAACCCTAGCCAAAGATGGTCAGTCAACAACACAACTCCAATGACTGCATATACCTATGACAGAAATACAACACTTTATTACATTCCAATGTATTGCCGAAAGGATTCACAGACTAACATCATCTGCATGCTATACAGGAACCAATTAACAGTGCCTTAATGAATCAGCCTGCAATTACCATAGTATTAGTCCACTAAAGGATAGGTGTTCAAATAGGGAAGGAACCCTCATGCACATATCGATTATGTATAAAAGCAGTTCCTATACACCCACATCTGCTATATACACCCACCAACATCTCCCCCACACCCAAACCAATTACAATACAAACTGTAATAACATCACAAATCATTCACTCACTGTACGACATCTGCAGAAGCCTTAACATACCTTGTGAGAGACACACTAACATGGCCCTATGTGAAATAGTTGCTGTTATACAATGGAACAGTTGCTGATGTTACAGGGTTTGCTTGCACTAATCCCGTTTCAGAGGGTTGTGTGTACACCAGGAAGTGTTACCAATTACTGATTAACAGCACAGTATGATACAAATGTTATACGCATATATGATACACATGCTTTTACTGTACTTGTGTTTCTATCTACTTCATTTTACTTTTGCATCATCTTAAAAATACTCAATTGTATTTATTACTGCTTGGTGTAACTCATTCTAAGCCTTTTGGTTTAAACACTTGGGCTTCGGACCAGTTGTTTTGCACTGAGAGGGTTTGTGGTCTGCACTGTTGTGGCAGAACAGGTAGCTTACATCCTTCTAGGTTGGGAACTGCTGATTGAGGGCTCAGTGTCTGTTATTCTAAAAGTGTATTAATTCTGGTTTAAGCACTTGGGCTTTCAGGCCAGTTAATTTACATTAAGAGGGTTCGTGGTCTGCACTCTTGTGGGAGGAGGCTGGACTCTGCCCTTCTGAGCTGGGAATTTCTGGTTAAAGGCTTATAGTGCATGCATATCTGAACTGCTTCTTACTGAAGTTGGTGCCTTGTTTGCTGTGGCATAGACTGGATTCGGGCCTGCTGGATCTAACTTTGTTTGTGTAACTTGAGCACTAATCCAGACATTCTCTAAAGTATTCAATTGTATTTATTACTGCTTGGTTGTAACTTGATTAAAGTGTAGCTATCATTCTAAGTCTTTTGGATTAAGCACTTGGGCTTCAGACCAGTTGTTTTACATTAGGAAGGTTTGTGGCAAGCACTGTGGTGGCAGGACAGGTAGCTTTCATCCTTCTAAGTTGGGAACTGCTGATTGAGAGCCCAGTGTCCAAGGGTATTAGTTCTGGTTTAGGCACTTGGGCTTCAGGCCAGTTATTTTACATTAAGAAGGTTCGTGGTCTGCACTCTTGTGGGAGAAGAGGCTGGACTCTGCCCTTCTGAGCTGGGAATTTCTGGTTAAACGTTTATAGTGCCTGAATATTTGAACTGTATCTTACTGAAATTTGTACACCTTGTTTGCTCTAGCATAGACTAGATCCAGGCCTGCTGAATCTAGCTTTGTTTATATGCTTGTTGTTTGTTTGCTTGTTATTTCCCTGGAAGCTAATTCCACCTAATGCTTCTCAGCTTCTGTGGATCACTAGTGATATCTGCATTGCTTACTGTACTAGTTCCTTGTTTCACTTGAAAGAAAGTTACTGTTTGTCGTTTTTGCATTTAGTTACTTGTAACACATTGCACTCAAGTTACCTGGCACTTGCTCACTATAGCAATTATATGTCAGCACTAAAAATTAAAAGCACTACACCCTCACTCCCCACTGGCCCTTGTTTTCAATTATTAAGGAATTCCCAATATTATTCTAGCATGTCCAAAGGTCAGTTGTCAATCTCCTCTCCGGTCCAGCTGGTGAATCTGGGAATCTTAAGGCAATGTTATAACTGCCTCATGTACACAGACAACCCTCTCCTCCTCCCACATAACACAAATACTTATGAGATGCAGCGATTTAGCCAAACTGAAGGCTGAGCTCTC
Organism: Protopterus annectens; assembly: GCF_019279795.1. Lineage (NCBI taxonomy): Eukaryota > Metazoa > Chordata > Ceratodontiformes > Protopteridae > Protopterus > Protopterus annectens. Next base: position 872,718,875 of record NC_056729.1, read on the forward strand.
TCAACTCAGGACTGGCAAGACCAGACAGGAGGAGAAGGCAACTACACACACCACAAAACCAGCCTCACATAATGCTACCACACCACTGAATCAAACACATAAACATTCAAAGACATACTCGGAGGCTCTGAGTAAAAATTTACCTAAACAGCAGAGGCCTCCAAAGCAGACACCCAAACAACTGCTACCTCAAGACACCCCACAAGCAACACATAAACCACAAAAGCAGTGTGCAAAGCAGTCACAGCCCTTAAGGCCAAATACAACATCAAACATACTTGTCATAGGTGACTCCATAGTCAGACACACTGACGTCCCACTCACCAGGCTGAACAAGGAGAGGGTCACAGTAAGCTGCCTGTGGCTAGAATCTGCCACATAACACAAGCACTCTGGTCACTCCACGGCAAGTACAAATATGACACAGTCATTGTCCATGCTGGTGTGAATGACCTGAGACGTACCTCCCTGGACTACATGAAAAGAGACATAGAGGAGCTCTCTGATTATGTAGCCCAGGCAGGCATGACCCTGACCCTCAGCAGTATCCTTCCTTCACCAAGAATGATGCCACAATATAGAGACAAGATGATCAGCTTTAACAATTGGCTTAATGTCCAGTGTCATTCAAAGGGGATCCAGTGTCTGTCTGCCTGGGATGACATGCTTGACAAGCCACGCTGCCGCAGGGACGGCTTGCACCTGTCAACCCTGGGATTCCGGATATTGGCTAAGGCTCTTGCCACCCCCCATAGTGCCTTTTTTAGGCAAGGCTCAAATTCTAAACCTACCACCCTAGAAAACAAAAATGGGAAGAAACTGAGGGTAATGCTGCTCAATGCCAGAAGTCTAAATCTCAAAATGCACACACTCGAGGCCCTTCTCAGTATGGAGAACATCGATGTCTGTGCTGTAACTGAAACCTGGTTCAAGGCTCCTGAGAGCACCCCGGCACTATTAGGTTTTACCTCATATCATGCGTTCCGGCCCCAAAACCCGGACCACACCACAAAAGGAGGGGGTGTATCCATATTCATAAAGGATACCCACACCTCCAGGTTGGTGGCAACGCACAAAGCTTCGGAAACCATCCAGGAAACTATCCGGAAACTATCCATGCACACAAGTCATGTAATAAGTTCAAAGGTAGGTACTAGGCTGTCTGCCCAAGGGTATTTATATGCCTAGCTAGAGTATGTTGGCTGCCGCCACCCCCTTAGGTTAGGTCCCTGTGCCTCTGAACAGCAGAGCCATTAGTTCCCTGTGCCTCTGTCCAGCAGAGTTACTGCATAGGTTCATAGGTTCATAGGTTCATACTAGGCTATCTGCCCGAGGGCATTTATAAGCCTAGCCCATAGTTTTGTGGCTTACGCCACCCCTTTAGTATGGGGAACTATACCCATTATTTTGCTGTGCCTCTGTCGAGCAGTGACACTGAGGTAATCCCTGGGGTATATCTGCGATCTCCCATCCATTGGTCAAGATTTCTCTTGAACAAGGCCAGCGAGGTGCTCTGCCTCACATATACCGGGATTTTGTTCCACAGCATAGGGAGTCTTTGGGTGATGAATCTGTCCCTCCAGCATGTCCTATTAATAGCCGTGTCGAGGTTTAAGTCTCCCGCCCTTGTGGCTCTGACGGATCTAGATTTTTTGAGGTGAAGCATATTCATCAAATCTGGGTTTGACATGGCCTTGTATGTTAGGCAAAGGTCACCTCTGAGCAAGCGGTAGGTGACTGAATAGAGCTGGAGTTCTTTCAGTCGGGCAGCATAGGACAGATGTTTGAGACCCTTTATCCTTTTGGTGAGGAACTTTGTGGCCTCTCCAGCTGCTGCAAGTGTCAGGTCAGATACATTCCGAATGGGGCATTGTACTCAATCATTGGTCTGATGAGTGATGAGTATAGGGAGACTATGACCTCCCTTGATCTAGATGAGAATCCCTTCATGATAAGGTGGGCAATGTAGAAGGTCTTCCCAACTACTTTAGCTACATGGGTGTTGAATGACAGACTACTATCAACCTGGGTCCCCAGGTCCCTGATAACTTCTTCTGTGCTCAGTGGATTGCCACCTATTTGGTAGCTAGGGGTAACCTTGTTTTTCCCGAAGGGTATGACTATGCATTTTTTGGCATTTAACTTTAGGCCACGGCTCTGGCACCAGTTATCCGTTTCTGTGAGACCCTTCTGAAGGATATCTGTGTCAGATGTGTTTTCCACTATGGCGCCCAGTTTGCAGTCATCTGCAAACTTTGTCAGCCATAACCCTCCTGTGTTTGCTTGTACTTCGGAGAAGTAGATGCCAAACAAGAGTGGGCCCAGGACTGAGCCCTGTGGTACACCACTTGTGACAGGCTTTGAGTCTGACATGGCACAAGCAACTCTGACCCTGTGGGTTCTGTCACTCAGCCAGTTTGCAACCCATCTTGTGATGTATGGGTTAACATTTAAGCTGATGAGTTTTTCAATGATACCCGAGTGGGGTATTGTATTGAAGGCCTTTGCCAGATCGAGGTAGGCTGTATGGACTGCCTTTCCCTCATCAATGGCTTTGGTGACTGTTTCGAAAAAGTCAACCAAGTTTAGAAGGCATGATCTGCCTTTGACAAAGCCAAACTGGGATGGATCCAAAGTCTGCAAGTTCCCTATGTCTTTATTTATGAGGTCCATTATGATCCTCTCCATGGCTTTGCAGATAAGGCTTGTCAAGCTAATGGACGGTAATTACCAGGGTCGGTGGAGGCACCGCCTTTGTGAAGTGGGACTACAGTTGCAGTGCCACTCCCTGCACGTATCCAGAGGTAAGACTATGATTAAACAGCTGTCCTAGCTGTGGGTTTAATTCCTCGTTGAGTTCGTGGAGCACACAGCCGGGGACACCATCAGGTCCCATGGATGCTGTGTTTTTGCTTTGGAGAGCAGTTCTCACTTGGGCGTTGGAGATGTTTGGGGGCTGCAATCGCTTGGTATAGATATCTCTCCTTTTGGGGCGAGTTTGCACTGAACCTGTCAGCCAGTATGTTGGCAATGTCTGTAGGATCAGTAATCTTCACATCATTTTGAACTAGTTCTGAGCATATCTGGGAGTTTCCTCCCAGGTTTCTAACATAGCTAAAGAAGGCCTTATGATTGTCTTTTGAGTCTTTAGCTATTTTTCTCTCAAAATTTGCTTTGGATGATTTTATGAGAGCTCTTAGTTTTTACTTATAGTGATCAAGGGTGTCTTACATTTTAAGGATTTTGCTATATCTTGTAGTAGCTTCCTCCTTTTTATTGTAGAGTTTGTTTATGGCTGGGGTCCACCAGACTGGGCGCTTACCTTTGGTACAAAGAGTCTTTGTTTTGCTTGGGATTGCCTTATCCATGCAGTCCTGCAGGTGCTGGTAGAAGGCATTTGTAAGTGATTCAGCGGCAGTACTGTTTTCCGCGGATCGGGGGCCATAAAGGAGACCACACTAGTCTTTAGAAGTGTGAAGTCGGCTTTTGAGAAATTCTTACTGTGGTCTTTTTATTTCAGGTGGGGTGGGATGAGGACCTCCAGCGAGATTAGTTTGTGATCTGATCTCACCAGTGAGGGTATACTTCCGGTGTTGAACATTGTGCTCCCATGTTCGTGATGATGAGATCAAGTATGTTTTCTCCTCTTGTGGGGATGGTGACTAGTTGTTCCATGGCATTTGAGTTTATGAATTCCAGGAACTTTTGGGCTAGGGTGTTTGGGCTTGAGTAGTGTTCCCAGTCTATATTAGGGTAATTGAAGTCACCTAGTATGATGGTGTTTGGTGATACATTTATCCCCTCTAGTGTTTTCAGGAAGGCCATGTAGGGCAACCTAATTACTACAGCTGATGTGCATCTAATTAACTACTTTGGAACACCAATTGGTGGTCAGGATAGCACATGTTACCAATATTTAACTATAAAAGGATGGCTTATGACACATTCAAACTATCTGTATATACCAGCAGAACATTACAAAGAAGATTGAAACACAAACTGAAAAGGATTGAAATAACAGTCAACGACACCTTGGGTTACTAATAAGGTATGTAGAACACTCAGTATGTCTGTATATGTAGTACCTGTTCTGTAATATTTAAAGTGTACGCAATGCATATAGTGGAAACAGTTATCTTGTAGTGATGTATTGTTGAGCATAGAAATGCTTATAGTATTTATGTGTGTACTGCTGTAGGTCACAAGGCAAACACCGCATACACCACAAGGGATGCTATATAAGGGCTTTGAACCCAACAATTCCTCACCAGCCGCTGTCAGTGACAGGGTTGGTCCAACAAGTACGTGCCATAACAGGGGATAGTATATGTTGATATATTGTATCAGAAGGGCTTTGAACCCAACAATTCTGCACCAGCCGCTGTCAGTGACAGGGTTGGTCCAACAGGTACAGGGGATAGTATATGTTGATATATTGTAACAGTAGGCATATGTATGGGTGTATTACTGAGAATAACATGTCGAAGGTTGGCCTACTGTGCAATTATGATTTGCATTGTGGGATATTGTGCCAATAACTGTGTAATGTACAGTATTGTAGGCAGATATGTATTACATTTTACATAGCATTACTGTTATGTTAGGCAAACATTAGTTATGTCTATTGGCATTTACAATACGCAATAAGAGGATACATATGACTTGTAGTCACCTGACAGTTTATCAGCATGATAGCAAAGTAAAATGGAAGAGCTAGTTAACTATCCATGCACACAAGACATGTAATAAGTTCAAAGGTAGGTACTAGGCTGTCTGCCCAAGGGTATTTATATGCCTAGCTAGAGTATGTTGGCTGCCGCCACCCCCTTAGGTTAGGTCCCTGTGCCTCTGAACAACAGAGCCATTAGTTCCCTGTGCCTCTGTCCAGCAGAGTTACTGCATAGGTTCATAGGTTCATAGGTTCATACTAGGCTATCTGCCCGAGGGCATTTATAAGCCTAGGCCATAGTTTTGTGGCTTACGCCACCCCTTTAGTATGGGGAACTATACCCATTATTTTGCTGTGCCTCTGTCGAGCAGTGACACTGAGGTAATCCCTGGGGTATATCTGCGATCTCCCATCCATTGGTCAAGATTTCTCTTGAACAAGGCCAGCGAGGTGCTCTGCCTCACATATACCGGGATTTTGTTCCACAGCATAGGGAGACTTTGGGTGATGAATCTGTCCCTCCAGCACGTCCTATTAATAGCCGTGTCGAGGTTTAAGTCTCCCGCCCTTGTGGCTCTAACGGATCTAGATTTTTTGAGGTGAAGCATATTCATCAAATCTGGGTTTGACATGGCCTTGTATGTTAGGCAAAGGTCACCTCTGAGCAAGCGGTAGGTGACTGAATAGAGCTGGAGTTCTTTCAGTCGGGCAGCATAGGACAGATGTTTGAGACCCTTTATCCTTTTGGTGAGGAACTTTTGTGGCCTCTCCAGCTGCTGCAAGTGTCGGGTCAGATACATTCCGAATGGGGCATTGTACTCAATCATTGGTCTGATGAGTGATGAGTATAGGGAGACTATGACCTCCTTGATCTAGATGAGAATCCCTTCATGATAAGGTGGGCAATGTAGAAGGTCTTCCCAACTACTTTAGCTACATGGGTGTCGAATGACAGACTACTATCAACCTGGGTCCCCAGGTCCCTGATAACTTCTTCTGTGCTCAGTGGATTGCCACCTATTTGGTAGCTAGGGGTAACCTTGTTTTTCCAAGGGTATGACTATGCATTTTTGGCATTTAACTTTAGGCCATGGCTCTGGCACCAGTTATCCGTTTCTGTGAGACCCTTCTGAAGGATATCTGTGTCAGATGTGTTTTCCACTATGGCCCAGTTTGCAGTCATCTGCAAACTTTGTCAGCCATAACCCTCCTGTGTTTGCTTGTACTTCGAGAAGTAGATGCCAAACAAGAGTGGGCCCAGGACTGAGCCCTGTGGTACACCACTTGTGACAGGCTTTGAGTCTGACATGGCGCAAGCAACTCTGACCCTGTGGGTTCTGTCCAGCCAGTTTGCAACCCATCTTGTGATGTATGGGTTAACATTTAAGCTGATGAGTTTTTCAATGATACCCGAGTGGGGTATTGTATGAAGGCCTTTGCCAGATCGAGGTAGGCTGTATGGACTGCCTTTCCTCATCAATGGCTTTGGTGACTGTTTCAAAAGTCAACCAAGTTTAGAAGGCATGATCTGCCTTTGACAAAGCCAAACTGGGATGGATCCAAAGTCTGCAAGTTCCCTATGTCTTTATTTATGAGGTCCATTATGATCCTCTCCATGGCTTTGCAGATAACGCTTGTCAAGCTAATGGGCGGTAATTACCAGGGTCGGTGGAGGCACCGCCTTTGTGAAGTGGGACCACAGTTGCAGTGCCACCCCTGGGCACGTATCCAGAGGTAAGACTATGATTAAACAGCTGTCCTAGCTGTGGGTTTAATTCCTCGTTGAGTTCGTGGAGCACACAGCCGGGGACACCATCAGGTCCCATGGATGCTGTGTTTTTTGCTTTGGAGAGCAGTTCTCACTTGGGCGTTGGAGATGTTTGGGGCTGCAATCGCTTGGTATAGATATCTCCTTTTGGGGAGGGGTTTGCACTGAACCTGTCAGCCAGTATGTTGGCAATGTCTGTAGGATCAGTAATCTTCACATCATTTTGAACTAGTTCTGAGCATATCTGGGAGTTTCCTCCCAGGTTTCTAACATAGCTAAAGAAGGCCTTATGATTGTCTTTTGAGTCTTTAGCTATTTTTCTCTCAAAATTTGCTTTGGATGATTTTATGAGAGCTCTTAGTTTTTTACTTATAGTGATCAAGGGTGTCTTACATTTTAAGGATTTTGCTATATCTTGTAGTAGCTTCCTCCTTTTTATTGTAGAGTTTGTTTATGGCTGGGGTCCACCAGACTGGACGCTTGCCTTTGGTACAAAGAGTCTTTGTTTTGCTTGGGATTGCCTTATCCATGCAGTCCTGCAGGTGCTGGTAGAAGGCATTTGTAAGTGATTCAGCGGCTTGAGTACTGTTTTCCGCCGGATCGGGGGCCATAAAGGAGACCACACTAGTCTTTAGAAGTGTGAAGTCGGCTTTTGAGAAATTCTTTACTGTGGTCTTTTTTATTTCAGGTGGGGGTGGGATGAGGACCTCCAGCGAGATTAGTTTGTGATCTGATCTCACCAGTGAGGGGTATACTTCCGGTGTTGAACATTGTGCTCCCATGTTCGTGATGATGAGATCAAGTATGTTTTCTCCTCTTGTGGGGATGGTGACTAGTTGTTCCATGGCATTTGAGTTTATGAATTCCAGGAACTTTTGGGCTAGGGTGTTTGGGCTTGAGTAGTGTTCCCAGTCTATATTAGGGTAATTGAAGTCACCTAGTATGATGGTGTTTGGTGATACATTTTTCCCCTCTAGTGTTTTCAGGAAGGCCATGTGAGGTTCCTGAGTTTGTGAGGGTGGCCTGTAACATGCTACAATTTGCAGAGCAGTCTTGCCTATGGTTAATTGCACCTGGATGGTCTCCGATGCATCAGGCGTTGCCACCAATCTTGAGGTGTGGGTGTCCTTGATGAATATGGATACCCCCCCTCCTTTCTTGGTATTGTCCGGATTTTGGGGCCGGAACGCATGATATGAGTTAAACCTGATAGTGCTGGGGTGCTCTCAGGAGCCTTGAACCAGGTTTCTGTCACAGCACAGACATCGATGTTCTCCATACTGAGAAGGGCCTCGAGTGCATGCATTTTGAGATTTAGACTTCTGGCATTGAGCAGCATTACCCTTAGTTTTTTTCCTTTTTTGTGTTCTAGGGTGGTAGGTTTAGAATTTGAGCCTTGCCTAAAAAAGGCACTATGGGGGTGGCAAGAGCCTTTGCCAATATCCGGAATCCCAGGGGTGACAGGTGCAAGCCGTCCCTTACAAAGCAGCGTGGCTTGTCCAGCATGTCATCCCAGGCAGATAGACATTGGATCCCCTTTGAATGACACCAGAGTTTAAGCCAATTGTTAAAGCTGATCATCTTATCTCTGTATTGTGGCATCATTCTTGGTGAAGGTAGGATACTGCTCAAGGTCAGGGTCATACCTGCCTGGGCTACATAATCAGAGAGCTCCTCAATGTCTCTTTTCATGTAGTCCAAGGAGGTACGTCTCAGGTCGTTTACACCAGCGTGGACAATGACTGAGTCGTATTTGTACCTGCTGTTGAGAGACCTGAGTGCTTGCGTTATGTGGTGGATTCTAGCGCCCGACAGGCAGCTTACTGTGATCTTCTCCTTACTCAGTCTGGTGGGCGGGACGTCAGTGTGTCTGACTATGGAGTCACCAATGACTAGTGTGTCTGGCATTGTGTTTGGCCTTAAGGGCTGTGACTGTTTGACACTCTGACTGTGAGGTCTATGTGTTGCAGGTGTTGTGTTCTGAGGTGGTGGTTGTTTGGGTGTCTGCTTTGGTGGCCTCTGCTGTTTTGGTAGATTTTTGATCAGAGCCTCCGAGTATGTCTTTGTGTGTTTATGTGTATGATTTGAGGTTGTGATGGTACTATGTGAGACTGGGTCTATAGTGTGTGGTAACCTTCTCCTCCTGACTGGTCTTGCCAGTCCTATGTTGAGAGAGCTCAGCCTCCAGTTTGGCCGTATAGTTGCATCTCTCACATGTATTTGTGTTTTGTGGGAGGAGGAGAGGGTTGTCTGTGTACATGAGGCAATTGTAACATTGCCTCAATATTCCCAGGTTCACCAGCTGAGCAGGAGAGGACACTAGCAACTGATCCCTCGACATGCTAGAAGGACTATACAAAAAAACTTTAAAAGAGATTCGGACGTGGGTGACCGAGAAATGGGGGTTTGCCTTTTTGGGGTGCTATCTATAGGAGTGCCGTATCAAGGTAATAAGTACTGTAGGAGCAAGTGCTAGGTTTAACAGATAGAGAATAGTCTACTTGGAGTCAAGTAGAGATGATCTTTTTAGTTATAGGATACGCTGATTAGATCAGTAGTATAGTTCGAGGAAGGTAGTTTTAAGGGAAAATTTGAAGAGTGGACTTTAGGTAGCCCGAATAGTTTAAACCTGCTTAACCAGTGCTGCCCTAGTGTGCAACAGTGGCAACTCATGGCAACTCCGCGCTAAATCGCGCTAAATCGCGCTAATGCGCGCTAATGCGCGCTAAAGCGTGCTTTATAGCAGGGGGCTGGAAAAGACAGGAAATGACCCAAAATGGCCAATAAACTACAAGTTACTGCCTTAAACCACTCCTCTGAGGACAAACAGGCAGCTCAGTACTCCCTACTCCCACTAGTGAGTAAAGGAACTACCCCTTGACCAAACAAGGAAAATAGAGAAACACAGGAACCAAGACAAAGCCCAGGGATCAGCAAATCTGATCACTGGAACAAACTATTAGGAAAGTATGGAAAACAAGAGTATTTTTTTTTTGTTTTTTTTTTCAAGTTTTTTTTCAGATAGGCAGAAAATACAATAAATGCTGTGTTTTTCGACTAATTGCTATCAAAAGCTAGTACACTTGAGTGTATTAGCCTGTTGTTTAACTTTTAAGCAAAACTTAAACAAGCAAGTGCAACAAACAGTTTAAGCTATTAAAAACAGTAAAAACAGGTAATAGAATAAAACAGGCAGAAATAGCAATCGAAAGGCTTAAAAAGTCGAAAATGCAGAAAAAAATACTTAGAATCTGGAAAGTTTGTCTTTTCTGGTCTCTGCTGCTCTAGGAACTCTGCTGGACACCACGAGGTGCTGTGCTGAGTTCTCTATAGCCAGAAAAGCCCGCCAAAGCGTGCTTTACAGCAGGGGGCTGGAAAAGACAGGAAATGACCCAAAATGGCCAATAAACTACAAGTTACTGCCTTAAACCACTCCTCTGAGGACAAACAGGCAGCTCAGTACTCCCTACTCCCACTAGTGAGTAAAGAAACTACCCCTTGACCAAACAAGGAAAATGGAGAAACACAGGAACCAAGACAAAGCCCAGGGATCAGCAAATCTGATCACTGGAACAAACTATTAGGAAAGTATGGAAAACAAGAGTATTTTTTTTTTTTTACAAGTTTTTTTCAGATAGGCAGAAAATACAATAAATGCTGTGTTTTTCGACTAATTGCTATCAAAAGCTAGTACAATTGAGTGTATTAGCCTGTTGTTTAACTTTTAAGCAAAACTTAAACAAGCAAGTGCAACAAACAGTTTAAGGTATTAAAAACAGTAAAAACAGGTAATAACAGAATAAAACAGGCAGAAATAGCAATCGAAAGGCTTAAAAAGTCGAAAATGCAGAAAAAAATACTTAGAATCTGGAAAGTTTGTCTTTTCTGGTCTCTGCAGTGATCCCTGGGGTACATGTCTATCTCCCATCCACCCGTCAAGGTTTCTCTTGAAGAGTGCTAGTGAGGGGCCCTGCCTGATGTACATTGGAATCATGTTCAAAGCATGGGGAGTCTCCGGGTCAGGAATCTATCCCTCCAGCACGTCCTAGTTATCGTTGTGGTTAGGTGTATATCTGTAGAGCATGTGGCTCTCAGGGGCTTTTGTTTAGGTGGAGCATATCCTGCAATACTGGGTTGGACATGGGCCTTGTATGTCATGCAGAGATCACCTGTGAGTATGCGGTATGCAACCGAGTACAGCTGGAGTTTCTTTAGCTGGGCTGCATAGGTCATCTGTTTGAGTTCAGTAATCCTCTTGGTGTGGTACTGTTGTGGTCTTCCAAGCTGTTGCAGTCGTCTTGTAAGGTACATCCCAAATGGTGTGTTGTATCCTTTAATGGGTCTAATAAGTCATGAGTAGAGAGGCACAATGGCCTCCCTTGTTCTGGATGTGAATCCATTTGAGATTGGGGGGCCATGTAGAAGGATATTTTAACCACCTTGGCATTATGGTTATCCAAGGAGAGATTGCTATCTGCTTGGGTTCCCAGATCCCTTATTACATTTTCTGTATGTAGGGGACTATCACTTATGTGGTAGTCTGTGGGTAATTAGTTTTATCCAAAGGGGATGACTATGCAATTTTTGGCATTCAGCTTGAGGCCATGATATTGACACCAGGTATCCGTCTCAGTGCGACCCTACTGGAGGGTGCCTGTATCAGCTGGGGAAACAATTATGGCCCCTAGTTTGCAGTCATCTGCAAACCTTTTCAGCCAAAGTCCTCCATGCTTGCCTGTACCTCAGCGGTATATACCAAACATGAGGGGTCCTAGGACTGAGTCCTGGGGGACGCCATTTGTAACTGGTTTACAGTCGGACCTAGGGTATGCAACTCCCACTGTGTGGGGTCTGTCCATGAGCCACTTTACAAACCATCTCATGACATAGGGGTTAATGTTCAGGTGGATGGGTATGTCAATAATACCAGAATGGGGAATGGTGTTGAAAGCCTTTGAGAGATCAAGGTAGGCTGTGTGGACCTCCTTACCCTCATCTAATGCATTGGTAAATGTCTCAAAGAAGTCCACCAGGTTTAGGAGGCATGGTCTGCCCTTAACAAAGCTAAATGGGGAGGGTCAAAGGTTTGGAGGTACCCAGTGTATCTGTGACTGAGATCCATGATGATGTGCTCCATAGCCTTGCAGACCAAGCTAGTCAGGCCTATAGGGCACTAGGTCCCATGGTCCATTGTGGCGTCACCTTTGAGGAGTGGGATAACTGTTGCTGTGTGCCATTCAGGTGGCACAAAGCCTGATGCAAAGCTATTATTGAATATGGTGTGTAGGTGGGGAGCCAGTTTGTTCTGAAGTTCTTGTAAAACGTAGCCTGGGATGTTGTCCGGCCGGATGCTGTGATATTGGCTTTAGAGTGTGCAGCTTTTACCTGCGTAGTTGTGATTACAGGGACTCTGCATACTTCCTATAAAGATATGGGCCCTTTAGGGGGTGAGGAGGGGAAAGGTAGCACTGAACCTATCTGTCAGGATGTTTGCAATATCAGTTGGTTCTGTAATGTTCGTGCCTTTGTGCTGTAACTCAGAGCAGATCTGGGTGTTGACATCGAGATATTTGACATAGCTATAGAATGCTTTGTGGTTGTCCTTGGAATTAGTGGCAGTTTTGTTTCCATAGCTAGCTTTGGAGGATCTTATAAGGTATCTCAGCTTCTTACTGAGGCTGACCAGGGAGCTCCTCCACTCATGGGATTGTACTCTCTTTTGCAACAGTGTCTTCCTTCTGTTGTACAGTTTGTTTATGGCAGGGGACCACCAGATTGGCTTCCTTAATTTGGAGGATAATGTCTTGGTTCTGTTTGGGATAGCACGATCCATGCACTCGTGTAAGTGCTTATAGAGTGCATTTGTATAGGATTCAGCAGTTGTAACTGTATTGTCCATCTGCATGGGTGTCATGAAGTTCACCACTTCTGTCTTAAGAAGCATGAAGTTGGCTTTGTAGAAATATTATACTGTGGTTTCCTTAATGGGGGGTGGGGGTGGATTGTGGATATCAAGGGTGTTTAGCTTATGGTCGGATCGGACCAACGAGGAATTGACTTCAGGTGTGGAACACCGGTCACTCATGTTGGTAATGCCTAGGATATTTTTGCCCCTGGTGGGTGTGTGGATAAGTTGATCCAGGGCATTGGGAGTTTATGAATTCCAGAAAGCATTGAGCTAATGAGTTGGTACACGAATAGTTTTCCCAGTTAATGGTGGTTGGTGAAGTTGCCCATTAGTAGGGTGTTTGGTTGAACCCTAACAGATTCCAGTACATCAAGAAAAGAGGAGTGGGAATCTTGGGGCATGATGGGGATCTGTAGCAAGCTAAGATTTGGATTTCAGTTTAGCCCAGAGGTAGTTGCACTTGGATATCCTTGGATGCATTGTGCTAAGCAACTAGCCTGGAGGGGTGGATATCCTTAATGAATATGGACACAGCTCCGCCTTGAGTGTTCCGGTCCAGGTTACATGTCCAAAAGCTGTGCTATGAGTTATAGACTGGTAGTGCAGGGGTGCTCTCTGGAGCCTTGAACCAGATCTCAGTCACTGCACAGATATCGATGTTCTCCATTACAAGGAGTGACTCGAGTGACTGCATTTTGAGATTTAGACTTCCAGCATTGAGTAGCATTACCCTCAGTTTGTGCTTGCCTGTTCTTGTTATGGTGGTGAATATGTTATTTGAACCTTGCCTAAAGTAGGCACTATAGGGGCAGCAAGAGCCTTAGCCAGTATCTGGAATCCCAGGGGTGACAGGTGCAGGCCATCTGTGGCAAAGCATCATGGTCTGTCGACCATGTCATCCCAAGCAGACAGATACTGGATCCCCTTAGAGTGACACCAGAAGCTTAGCCAATTGTTGAAGTCAATCATGTTGTCCTCATACTGTGGTATCATTCTGGGTGATGGCAGAATGCTACTCAGGGCTAGGGTCATACCTGCCTGGGCTACAAGATTGGAGAGCTCTTCCATGTCTCTTTTCATGTAGTCCAGGGAGGTATGTCTCAGGTCATTCACACCAACATGGACAATGACAGAGTCATATTTGTACTTGTTGTGGAGTGACCTGAATGCATGGGTTATGTGTCAGATCCTGGTACCTGACCAGCAGCTGACAGTAACCTTCTCCTTGTTTAGCCTGGTGAGTGGGACATCAGTGTGCATGACTATAGAGTCACCTATGACTAGTGAGTTGGGTATGTTGATTTGTCTTATTGGCTGTGGTTGAATAGCACACTGCGTCTGTGGGCTATGTGCCATTGGGGTTGTGTTGGGGGATGGAGGCAGCTTGCGTTTCTGCTTTGGAGGTCACTGTTGCTTAGACAGATTATTATTGAGAGCCTCCATGAATGCTTTTGTGCTACTATGTGTGGATTATGGTGGTGTAGATTTAGTGAGACTATGTGATGAGTGTGGTGTGGTGAAAATGTTTACCTTCTCCACATGACTGTCAGGTTCAGTCTTGGTTGGAGAGAGCTTTACCTCCAGTTTGGCTAGATAAGTGCATCTCTCACAGGTTGTAGGTTGGAGAGAGCTTTACCTCCAGTTTGGCTAGATAAGTGCATCTCAGGTTGTAGTGTTGGGTGGTAGGTGGAGAGGGTTGTATGTGTACATGAGGCAATTTCTACATTGCCTCAAGATGTCCAGATTCATCATATAGACAGGAGAGAACACTGGGAGCTGACCCTTGGTCATGCCTGAATATAAAACTATTTTCCCCTAGATAAGTGAGGAAAATGAGTATAAGAGCTGTTTTACTCTAAGCAAGTGAGAAAAGTACGTACAAAAACTGTTTACCTCTGGGTAATGAGGAAAACCGAGTGCTATAGTAAATAGTAGCTTACGTAGTGCTAACAAGTTCTGAATAAGTGCTGAGCATGAATAAGCAATCCAGATAGGGTCCCCCCAACAGGTACACAATCATATATCCATGTACACTACAGAGCCCCTGTAACCACAACTATGCAGGTACAAGCTGCACTCAGGCTGCATGGGACCTGTCCACATCCCAGGTTGTATCATACACATATGGCAAAACAAGTTGCTCCCCACATACACATCATGTAAAACATAGCTTCATGTCAGGCTGTGTACACACTGAATGGTGCACACCAACAGGTATCACAACCCACAAAGGGGGAGACACCACTGATAATGGGAAGTATTGCACTACTACCCTGCTGAGTCTGGTCTGAAAGGCCATGAACCTTGATCAACTTATTTGATGTCAGCAGTACAGATGCAGATGACAGTAAGGTTGAATTCACACTGCATATCATAACCTTGCCAGGTCATAGGACATCATCACCCATACTGTGTTCCACCTACACTCAGTATATTGGATGTACATTCCTATGTCACAGGAGTGTTTTGCAATGGGACTGCTGGCAGAACCAACACTACAGAAGGTGTCTGAATAATACATGCACATCACACCAGTGCCAGCTACAGTAAGACAGGGTTAATTCATTGTACTCCCCCTCATTGTAGTCTATACCACACAGACTAACAGAAGGCATCTGCCTATTGAAGTATACAAATGACTATGACCTAGGAGCAATAGCTGACTCAGAGTTGTGGACAACATACAGAATGGGCTTTGTGGGTGAGGTGTGTAACATATGGCCACAATCTGATAGCTACATATTGCATTGTCACCCCTGTGTTAATAACCCTGTACCCATGAACTACCACCTAGGCAGCGGTCAACATAATGGACACTGTGTGTAAGGGATGCCGCAGGGCAGTTGTCTTTCCTGTGATAGTTATGTCACCACACCTGTCAGGTAGTCGTATGTGGCAACCATAATCATGACAGGGTGCCATCCATGAATATAGAGATCATTGTTCAGCCATACTCAACACTCAAGTGACCCATATCAGATCACATATTTCCTTTAAGGGGTATTGGCCATGTTGAGATGGCCTATACCAGCCTTCCCAATCCCCATCTCCACTATATAGCATGATACCTACCCTGAATAAAGCCATGTCAAACCCAGTGATGTTGGACATGCTACACGTACACATCTTGATCTCAAACACATACTTCATGGACATCCACCTTCCTAGTACTAGGATCACCAAATGCTGGACAGATCCTTGTCCCATACACTTTACATACTCCTGCCATACTATGCATTTCTGCCCAGTAAAGCTGCACAATGCCTCCCTCTCGGGCATGGTGTGATGACCGCATGGTAAATGTATCATTAACCCTATGGATCAGTTATGTGGCATTGCTCCACCTGGCTCCAGAATCCCACCTGTCAGCTATAGCTAGTTAACCTTTCATCCTAGATTCATACATGGCAAAGGGTATATAGCCTACTAGTTGACTTTGACTGTACATGCTACAGTTGATATCCATCCCTGAAAATACCATCTGGCTAGGCAGTGTCCCATGTGTATCACGTGCAACACAGGTGATACATGACAGGATATTGAACTGCTGTACAGTGCCATGTAGATGTATATGGCAAAACACATACATGTAAAACCTTTCATGAGCAAGTCTGCAGGGTCTCAGGTCATGTCCGTTAAGGCAGTGTAAGTCTTTATATGTGACATATACACAGCATCAAGGTCGACTGCATTAATGTGGACACATCCAGCCATGTGCTGATAGGTAAGAATACCTGTACAGGCAAACAGATATGCCCACATCAAGACAGCACCCACATGGAGTATGAGCAATGTAATCAGGTGACACACACACACATATATGGTGATAATATCCAGTCACCATTGAGTGTCAAATGTGTGTGACACAAACATATCAGTGGTGTCAGTGTCATGTAGATTTGCAAAGACAACTATTTAATTGTAATAAATGTGATACATGTGTATGTTCAGCTGTAGCTCTGTACGTCTCTGAGTTACTGTGACCTGTCTCCATCATTGTTTCTTCCAGGTATGACACGTGCAAGGCTACCACCTTATACCTGCTTGGAGGATGAGGCCCTCATCCCATACCTACATGACAATTGTGATGTCCTGTTCAGCCATGTGCCACAGGATGCACAGCAGTGGGATGCCCTGTGGAAGGAACTTCGCAGGAGGGTTAATGATGTGGATGGCCACAACTGCATTTACCAGCAGGTGCGCAGACACTGTACAGCCCTCATTAGATGGATGAAACAGCATGCAAATGCAATCAACAGGGAACAAGGTGCAACAGGTGGTGGGCCACCAACTCAGCCCCCACTCACACGTACCGAGGAGCTACTGGCCAACCTGGGGACACCTGCAGAACAACATCCACAAGCCTTAGCCGATATCATGAAGGTGGGTGTCTCTCAACCACCGAGCCTGGAGTTGCCCGGTAAGTCACTACTGCACCTATAACAACTATATTCCATATAGTTACATGTGTCACTGTACAATATGTAATGTAACATCATATGCAAAGCATGTATACACACATTCTGCATACTATAGTATGCTACTCTGTATGCACACATGTGCATACTCCATAGTATAGTCTATTATACTGGTGTATGTGTTAACATGCATATTGCACCCTGTAGCTATCATACAGGTGTGGATAATGATCATACTGCTGTGTTCCTCCTATTTAGGTACCTCTGGCGTTCCGCTGTGACAACAGCCCATTGCCGGTGAGACTGTTATTATTTATCAGGCACGTTAATGCACAGATCTATCTGCCATGTGGCCATTTACCACATGCACACATAATGTATGGTCCTGTCACAATATATAGGTCGGACCTGCAATGCATCACAATGGCTACCCATGTGCAATACTTGCAAACTATGTGAAACATCGACATGAAACCTCACAAACTGTCATTGCCAGATGTGAGGACAGCTGTGCATACAATGGTGGAGGTGCTGTTCACTGTAGGGACATGTACTACAGATCAGAACTACACATGTGGGGAATACAAACAGTATACACAGTGAGCTGGAGTATGGCCAGCCCACAGGTTTCACCGGTGTGGATCATAGCTCTGCTATGAATGTCACACAATGTGATATGCTATCTGACATGTCCATGACATCTAGTGGGCTGGCTGCAACACTGCCTAACTATCCTGAAAAACATATCCCACATACCAAACATACCACCCTTTGTCTGTATAACCCTGTCATCAGTGGAGCATATGACATCTATGGGTGTATGTCATATGGGACAACACAGACATGTGAAATAGACGCCGGTCACAATCATTTGGCCAACACATGTACACACATGTCCATGGAGGATGGCCAGAGATATGAAGCAACACACACAGTAGACGTGATATGCTTGTGTGTACACCCTGCCGTACATTGGCTTCACATGGTCCAACTATGGCCTTTGTTTAATGGTTATATTGCAGATGTGGAACATTAGACATCCTATAGGCCTGTGCACATCTTGTGTAGATGTGACATCAATCCACCACATAAGATGTGTTGAACATCTTGAGTGTGTCACAACATGACAACAATCACCTGTACAGTATCTACATCAGCCCAAAAATACAGTACATTCCCCTTGCTAGTGTCAGACATCAATGTCATCCTTGCTCCTCATGTATGTATGTGTGTGTGTGTGTGGTACACAGACATGGTGTACCGATGAGTTTGCCATGTTTGGCCATAGTTGCCAGGCAGCAGAAATATGGTTGCAGATGTGCAGGGGTGTCATCTGTATACCCTTCAGTGACCTGTGTCACAAATTCCACATCATGGTTTAGTGTGTATACACCTCAGTGACATGGGTCACATTCCACAGTATATATGTATTGTATCTGAACACAATCATGGCTATGAACTGTGTCTGTAACTGACACTGTATAGCAATAGTGGTGCCTCATGATTCCCTGCAATGGCCATGCACATCAGCTAAATGCGCAGTATATCTGTATGAGGGACAGACAACACTGCATTGGGACACCATTACCCCACTGTATATTTGACAGGACACCATTGTGTTAAACATGTATGCATGTCATTGCACACATCAGCAGATCACATGTCATACTACATGTGATTGTCAAGGTCATATGCCACACATTAGGCAGGTGTACTGTTAACCTGTGCTGGTCTACATGGTGTAACACAGGGATGTATGCTAACTACTACTATGATTGTGTAATTTGCATGCCTTCTGCTATGACACATGCATGCTGTTGTGTGCAACCCAGAGATGTATGATATCTACCACTATTATTGTCTGTGCTGCATGCTGTCTGCCATATCACATACACGTTACATGCCTTCTGTCATATCACATGCATGTTGGGTGCCATAGCGTCTGTGTGTGTGTGTATGTCTGTGTGCGTATGTGTGTCTGTGTGTGCGTGTCTGTGTGTGTGTGCGTGTCTGTGTGTGTATGTGTTTATTGTATAGATTGTAATGTACAGTTCTTGTCTGCTCCTCACAGGGGATGCAGGTGCATTCCCCCTCATGTTGTCCATCTGATGTTAGTGTCCCCCACAGACTCTAGCAGTGATGATGAACTTATGATTGAGGCACAGGCAGGGTTGTCAGGGGCTGAGTCTGTGCCATTAGTTGCCATTCCACCTATATCCCCCTCATCCCCGCACGCAGTTCTCATGCCTACACATACCCCATCACCAGTGGCCATAGAAGGACAGTTGGCATGTTGTAACTTGGAACAGGAAAGTGTGGGGGCTATTGAAGGTGTGCCTGCACACCATGGTGTCAGCCAACTTACTGGTGATGCCCCACACAGGCACATGGCCAGTGCTGCTCATAGGAGGATCTCTGGCCAACATGCCCCTGCAAGACAGAGCGCAGCAGCTGGTGTCACCAGATGCATGTTTCATGCTGTAATGGAGGCACAGGCACATGCTGAATGGCACAACAGAGAAGATCAGAGGCTTCAGAGGGCTGCTGCCCATTCTTTAAAAAACAACATCCAGGCAATGGTAAATGCTCAGCAGCAGATTGCTGAAGCTTTGGATAGATGATTGGGTGGCATAGTTGGAGTACTTGACAGTGGCATGACAATCCGCGAACGTGAGCTGTTTGTGTTGGAACATGTGGTAGGAGTGAGGCATCGACCACGTGGACGTAGGCCTGCTACATCACCTGTTTCAGGTTTACATGAATGAGCTACCTCACATGCCCGCTCCCATAGTGGCGGTAGCAGCAGCAGTGCAGCTGGTGCTGTGCTGTCCACACCATGACACAGCAGGCCACGTGCACATGGCCCTGGATGGTCCCAACGGTTCCAGTGGACATGTGTTATCAGACAGTATCCAATCTGCACCTCTGCCTGGTAGTGCCTATGCAACCCCTGGCAGGCACAGGTCACTGGCCATGGCTGGACACCGTGAACTGTAAAACCTGGCCTGTACAGTCTGCAGCTGTCAATAACACCTCTGTGTAGGCCAGACACATGCCAGAATGGTGTGCATACATACACGCACACAGCGGAAACATATGTAGGGCACCGCAACACACACATGCATAACATCCACTCACACCCGATTGGATCAAAGGCCCTAACCCATACACATGATGTCATCCAATGGTGCAGCCTAGGCCTCTGGCAAACATTATCACCCTGTGCATATGATGATGCCTGTACCGCATCCCCGTCATCCACACCATTGGTGCAGGGACATGCTCATATGGTCTGATGCACAGGGTGAACAGTCTAGGAAGATAAGTGCAGATTACAATTGTTGTGTTCTGTTGACAGGCAGCAGACATACCATGTAGTACAGGTGTACAATGTATTTCGTACTGTTAACAGTATGTGTCTTGTGGAACAACAGTAACTGCATGTTGGTCATGATGTTCTGCTTTCCTCCTTCAGGTCTAATTGCATGTGCTGGTGGGTGTCAGTGTTTGCAGTTAGTGTCCCATATGTAAATGTGGACTACTCACAGGTATGTATGAAAATACCAGCATGCACCTTGTAGCTTCCACATCAAAGTTAGAATATCCCACGTTCCAAACACGTCTACTGATCCAAGAGCATGAAAGCTGTGTATTAAGCTACTGTGGCTACAAATGTGAAATCCATACTGGGTGACATCACAGGTACAGTTACATGGAGTGGTGAGGTAAGAGAGCGGTCTAGCTGATGACAAGGGTAGAGGCCAGTGGGAAGTGTGATGCCTCATTGGGAAGCAGTAACACGCATTCCCATGACAGGATGCGAACACACAACTGCACCCATACACGCAGATATTGACACACATGTATTCAGTGGCACAGTAACACACCCACACTCTCATGGATTCACCTACACAGTAACACACACTCACACACAAAGCTGCTACTGTTGAGGTGAGGACCCCTGCCTATGTGCAAATCATCATTACAGTACTGTGCACCTACATGACGTGCCACAGAGAATACACATGTACAGGTAGTCAGTATGGCCTAAGATCGGGGACATCAACATGGATAGTAGATTGCATCACCTGGATGGGGGGAGGGGTCTTATCACTTCACTATGGTAACATACATCCTCACTCCAGGGAACAGACAGCCATATATACACACACACACACACACACACACACACACACACACACACACACACACACACACACACACACACACACACACACACACACTGTGGCATTCACTATTAAATACACCTATGTCACGCACATACAGATACCTCACATGTGTGAGATACACACCCCTGCCTATGTCCTGCTTTCCACATTGCAGTCTGTACAGATGTCTACAACAGTGTACAGGAGAGTGAGTAACAAGTGAGATGTATTCCCCACCATATGTGAAATATATGGACACACACGCAACCACACATGCCAGTAGTGTGAATCAAACACCTGCCTATCTCATGATATGTATGACAGATGTACAGCAGAATTGCACGTGTTACAATGTGTACTTATGCTTCCTTTGGCAACTGTGCTGTTATATGCACACAGGAGGTCTTAACTGTTACAGGTGTCAAGTGATTTACCTTTGGTGTCACCCTGACCGCTGTCTATGTTGTGTGTGTTGCCCTTCAGTTAATGAAACCATTGATTACTGGTTACACAGGTTATTGTAGGACCACTTGTGACACACCTGTGAGCTGTCCTCAGCAAACATCCATCTGCAAAGATGCCCCACCACTTAGTTACGTCCACACATCTGTCCATACCTGAGGTACATCTTTCCATACTTTCAGCATATCACCATATACAGTTGGCAATGTTGAGGCTGCATTGAACTGCATGATGTACTAAGACACATGTCACCTTCATACATCAGCAACTGCACACACATGGTATCTGAATGCACACCACTACATGTACATGTGTGTAGGTCCTACAATCCTGTCATATGGGCATGTTTGTAGGCATTCCAACTGGTGGACATGTGTAATGAAATACATGACACATGGACTGTTGTATGATATGATAGGTGTAATGGGTGACCAGTACAGAGGGAATGTTACCTCTGTCAACATTGATATCACACCTTATGTACTGTTAGCATTCAGCAGCCATGGACCTACATTCCATGTGCATGTTTGTAATGGCTGTAGCCACCTGTCTGCACAAAGGACAACAACAGCTATGCTATTTAGATATATGGTGTATGTGTTTGGCATGTACATACCCAGGGCAGGTACATGTATGTCATATCCAAACATGAGGGTGTTTACTGGTGTGCAGCAACAGTCATCTGCTAATGCTGTAAATACCCGAGGGCCCCTGGTATGTGTACAGCTGACCTGGTTACAGACAGTGGTATCATTGCATTGCATAACACATGATGCAACTGTGTCAGTACATGGGTACTCTGCACAGTTGATGTAGAGCTTAGTACAGTCCACTGGTCAAGGGTCACATGGTGGTGTATTATTATATGTCCTACCACATGTATGGATGTGTGTTGGTGGTCCGAGGGCATGGTGGTGTCTGAGGGTTGCATCCTAGAATGCAGCATTTGACACTTTCTCCTGCACCTGACTCATCTGTGATGCCTTTTGTGGGAGTACCGGTCAGTACATGTGAGTGGCCTTTATGTATGTGGGGACACCACCACCTGGAGTGATCCGTACCTGTGTTATGGCCCACATGTCTGGTTCTGAGGTATATGGTGGTAGTGCTATTGTGCACTACAGAGCCTTCAGCCAGGTGTTCCTCATTACACAGATGTCAGTACTCCACATTGTTGGATCTACAGTGAGCAGCTCTGATTACGGATGCTACACATCTAGCACTGGTTAGCATAAGCATACAATGCAGTTGTCCTCTAGGTGTCAGTGTGTTATCCTGTGTTTAGGACATTTGCCTTGGAATGGCACTATATGGGCGAATGCGACATAGGTATTATCCCCACTCCCTTGAATCATGGATGTATGTGATATGTGACAAAGGCCTGTCTACTTTCAGTCATGTCATCCAAGAATGACAAACACTGGACAACCTCGTAATTACAGCAGGACATTGGCTCATTGTGTTGGTCAAGCAGTTGCCACTCCTAGCAAGACATCATTGCTAGTGGTAGTATTGTGCTTGGTATAGAATGGTACATCTAAGGCGACGGACAGCAGCAGACGTTGTGTATAAGACTGGTGTCAGATATATGTAGTACAGCGTTCCTACTAACAATAACAACTACTAACACCATTGTCCATTACAATGTGTTCTTTATGTCTAACTGTAATAGCATGGCCACTGTGACCTTCCGTGTTTAGAATCAGAGTGCATCCCAGACAGCCCAGTAATCTCGATAGCACATTCTGTAACTGCGTAATGCTGTAGTGTGATAAATTAGTTAGGTTGGTGTTCTAATCCCAGAATTGTCAAGTGTGTGTGTGTGTGTGTGTGTGTGTGTGTGTGAGTGTGTGTCTGCCTGCATGAGACAACTACAGTGCTTTGTAGAGTATGCACTCTCTGTACAAATCACATGACCACCTTTGTCAATCCTGCTGTTGTCACCCACCTAGGTATACACCTGTAGGTGTGCTGTAACCCAGTATTCGCCATAGCGTGTGTCCTAAAAGCATATTGCTGCAATGTGATATGGTAGGTAGGGGTTGTATACAGGACATGGCAAGTATGTGTGTTTGTCAGAGCCTGTGTAGAGGTGGCTGTGAGTGTCTAACTACTGGACATGTTGGGGAACGAATTTTGTAGTTTTCATATATGGTGTCTGTCTTATGACACATTGGCCACCTCACAAGGAGTACAGCTGTCAGTCAGCCATGGGACTGTGTTGGCAAGCCATACCCCTATATCTGGCAAAAGGCCTGGTGAACAAAGTATACAACCCTACTATTACCCGGTATATGTCCTGCACTCACGTGCCATGCACAAACACACTTGCCTAGGATATCCCACTATGTAGCTAGTACCATGCACATTGATGACAGGCATGGTGTGAATGCAGTGGGCTGCAGAGGACATGGCACCCCGTACAGCGATACGATAGGCACATATTTGCGGACATTGTGCCTTCACTATATTCCACACTGGATGCCTGCAACATATATGGCGCCATCAAATGTGATCCACAGAGGCCATACAATGCCATACACATGTGCCCTGTATGGACCAATACCACTGACACCAGGGAATACCTGTATCATACTATCAATGCAGGTGCAGGGTCGACCTGCTCACTATAAGCAGGTTTCACCACACCAAGCCAGTATTGGCATATCAGGGGATAACAGTCTGTGTACACAACATGTGCCTGCCAAACCAGGTACACCTGTACATGTCACTGTACAGTATTGTGGGACATGCCCATCCCAGGCAATGTCCATGTGAAGGACTATCAAACACAGACATGGCATGCATTGCAAAGTTATGGCCATACACATTGGTAACCAGGATGTCAGGGCAGATCATGCAGTACCCATCTGTGTGGGACATTGCAAACACTACACCCCTGTACCGCACTGCACACCATTGTTGGTTGACGCGATGCCAAGGATTACACCTCACCCAGCCTTGTACAGCCATCTTGCACAGCCAACCACTACACACCCATGAAGCAATGTATACATGCATGTCAGTAATGGCACCTTGTGTCTGCATGTGGGTTATGATGCTCCCAACCACAGTCACTCCCAGTATAACCCTCATTGGCATACCAACAGATGTCAAACACTTTCACATGACCTAGCCCATAGAACCTCTAGATATCCCCTGTGGTGCATGTAGTCCTGTGCATTACTGCAGTGTGGCAAACTAAGTAGTTAGGTTGTGTATTTATGGCCCTGGCAAAGAGTGTCAATGTGAGTCCATTAGAGAGTGTGGTTGTGGTGACAATGGCATACGTTCATGTGGACAGCCATATGTGCCACACCTAATGTATTTCTACTATATCTCTGTTACAGATGTCACTCACCTACACACATATATCTTCTTACAGCACAGCAACATGTTGCCTTTGTGGCACATGTACTAATGTCATGCACATGTAATAGTAATGACTAGTCATTCAGGGGTTTGACCCCTGTGCTGTTAGGCGTGTGGCAGATGATGCTTAGGGTTAAGTCTCCAAGCCCTTCTCTGGTGTACTTTGCCTGTCCCACCCACACACTCTTTGTTGGATGTGGAGGTGTACACCTGCTCAGCAGCAGCATGTGTATTGTAAGTGATGGACATGATCAAGTGATGGCCTCTGCACCTATTGAAGTCCTCCTCTAGCTGATTGCATGTGAAACAGCTGTGATGGTGTTTCCATAGCCATTCGCATAATGAACACAGTACACTATCTAGGAAAAACATATTGTTTTGGCCATGACAGTCGTTGTGAGTGGTACCTGGATGTGGTGTTCTGAAACGGCATCACAGATGATATCTGGATGTACCTCAAATATCATACACAGTGGGAAATAGCCTAAAGACAGGAGGGTGATGTGCCACACATGACTACACCATGTAAGTGTAGCTATGCTGCATTGAGACTGCTGCCTGTATGGTAATGGCTATTCTGCATGTTTTAATACAGACATAACAGTACTCTGTTTGTGAGCGACCCCCATCTGTAGGGCCATCTGTGAACTGGTCAAGTGTGTGGAATCATTTGTTTCCTGTGTTACACACTGAAGACACATATGTGCACAGCAGGAGCATAGTGAGGATTGCAGACAGTACATGATGAAAGGGATGTGTTACTGCCATCGCATCCCTGACTGGACATATGTCACATGAAACAGTGGTATGACAGACAGTGTCTAGGGTTCACAGTGACAAGCCAATAATGGGCAACTGTTCATAGCTGTGGTCACACGTCTACTACACATTGTACAGATGGCATGCAGTATATATGCATGTGTTGTGCTCCCTCTGCAAATGTATACCATCTGTTGTGTTGGGTTGATGGTGATATCTATGCATGCTGTTGTAGGTATGCTGTTCTCTATCACTAAGCCATATGTGGGTTTAAACTGCAACACCATAGGCTGAATGGGTTGGGAGGTCCCAGGAGACCCTCCTGTCCCACTTCAGCCGACCATGGCACTGGGCACTAGCACATCTGGGGCCCAGCCTTGGACATCAACCTCTGTTGGCTCTGCACCACCTCCTGGTGGTACCACCACTGAGGATGGGGCATGTGCCCCCTGGGAGCAGGACCAGACAGGTACATGTCTGCTGTTGTGCGGTCCCGGACGTGTTGTGTTGGGGGCTCACTAAGGGGTTCCGAAGCCAGATATGCAATCTCAAGGGCAGAGTGTCACATTTACAAAGTGATGCTGCCCCTCCTGGACAGCCCCCATTATTGCCTCCTTTGCAGCTGTTTAGGTGCAGTGGTGGCTGCCCATGGCTGGGGACCTCCATCCCACTGTTCCCATGGGCTTGTGCATGCCGAACCCCCATCCCTGTCCGAGGTGTATCCCCCCCACATGTGTTATATACCAATCCTGTATGCTGTCTTGTCTGTGATCCTACCCTACCTATCCTCCACGGCCATTCCTACTCTCCTTCCCCCACAACCGACCCTCACCCTACAGAAACATAAGGCCAATTGGCTCCTAGGACAACATCTGCCCTATACAAAGCTGTCCATTTCACACACGTGCCCACTGGACACATGTAACCCTTGTAATATGCATCACAACACACTCCTGTTATCCTCACCCCTGTCCCTCAGGCGCACGATCCTGGTATGCACATCACTCCTAAATGGCCCAGGTACACGTGATGAAGATGACCCCATTGTACACACAACACTATCGGTCCCTCTATGGTTACCCCATTTACCTTTATCATGATGATGATGTTGCACACAGCACCTTGCAAGTGTACTGTTCACACATAATGATTGGACAGGTACTGTTGTGTTAATGTACATTACATGTACAGAGTGATGTATACGGCCAAAGCACAACTGTTTGCATGTATGAATGACACATGTCTGTCTGAGAGAGTCTTGAGATTACATAGAACAACACCACTACATAATACAGGTGTCGCTGGTGTTTCCCGTTTCATTCGTTTGTAATGCTTTGTTGCCACATGGTATGTTCCTGATATATCTCTATATATGTATGTACCTATATGCTGGACATAAACACTCACATATACATCTACATGATGGGATACATTCCTACACTGTTGAATGACTGCGCTGTATGATATGTTTGTGGTACTGTCCGTTGTCTGTATATCTGCCATGGCATATTGGTAAATCACATTAGCTGTGTGTGCAGGGTCCTGGTTCTGAGCCTTGCAGAGGATGTTTATCTGGTTGCAGGGCAGAACAAGGCCATTGGATACGGAGGGAGTAAGGCACATTAAAGCAGTTGTGAGCAGGTGTGCATGGGTTTGCATGGTGTTAAGCAATGCTAACCTCTGGTTACAGCTTCTTACACTCGGTTAGCCTCTACATTGCTTTACCAGTGCAATACTCGCATACTGGTAGCCAAACAGGCTTACACCCGCTTGCTCCTGCACTTTCAAATGCACCAACATTGGTGCTTGCATCTGATACTCACACCCCTGGGTGGCAGCGAGGACCACAATATTACCTTGTGATGTCTACTGCATCAGATTACATGCCTACAGTATCGGGAATGGCATGCCATTCAACTGTACGGAATCGGCGGCCTGTCCAGTGATTTATTCATATTCGTGTGTTTCTCTTACAATCTGCTCCCGTCTGGCTGATACATGGGAACCGAAACTCTTCAATACAGACAAGTAATTTGGTTTTGGGACCCACATCCGTCAGCCGAGTCATGCTATCGCATACCTATTATAGGGTTGCCACCTTTTTAATTGCCCAAGGTGGGACTACCTTTATGTAGAGGCATCAGATTTTGCAGGGCAGAACATACCCACAGCCAGTACAAAGGAAAATACTTCACTGTTTTGCCTAAATAAAAGCTTATTCTTGTAGCATTATAGTTGCTTATACTGTTTCTTAAAATATTTAGGTGTTTCAGATACAAAATAATTGTTTTATGCAACTACTACAGACAATATAGGAAATCTTTGTCCTAAAATCTCAGGACATTTGCCATAAATTCAATTATTTTGCAGGACACAACTGCCCAAAGGGGAGTGTCCCTCACAAAGATGGACAGGTGTTAAACCCAACCTATTATTCTTTCATCTTTCTAAGGTAGTCGGCTGAATATGCGCTTTCTGTCACTATCAGATCTCTCATACGAATGGGGAATAATGAACACTGAATCAGGGACACTTCAAAACAACCTCAGGGACACATTTAGAAGTTTGGTGCTATTAACCTGACAAAGTGACAGACCCAGAACATATGTATTCATACACATTGTCTGCAGTACATGCTGTTTATGACTCTTACATGTTGTCGTTATTCATTATGTGTATTCCACCACCTTTCCTATTAATATCACTAGTTCTAGGAGGGTTTAGGAGGGACAGAGTTAGATTCTGAGTCGTAATCACGGACGTCCCTGGTAATCGGGGACAGTTCAATGGTATGGTCCCTATGTGTTCCCCCAATGGTTTACGGACTATCCAGCGGATGTGCTCTTAGGGTTTGGAAGGTATGGGCGTCTGCTTTGCCCACATCGGAATATTACTTACCTCCACGGGGTGGTCCTAATATGGCTCTGCCAGCCAACACCTGCACGCCTAGGCCCATAATCGCATACCCATAGTTCCCCTACCTGCCACTCCTCTACAGCACTCATCCTTACTGTGGGCACAAGTGGAGTATAAACACACCACTACACACTGTCCACTCTCCCTGTGTCGGGACACATGTCGTACCTTGTGTCGACCCATGTGTTATCAGGCTTGCACAATGTACTGGCTCGTGTACATCTACAGCCTGGTCACATCAATTATTACAGGGCCTGGCTCCAATCATTAAGTTTTGGTGTCACACAAGGGACATCGATGTCTATGTTTCAAGTGTAGACCTTGCAGATCTCTCCCACTGGTAGTTTCCTGCCGGTGGTCTGGGAAGCAGTGGTTTATTTACCTTTATTGCATGTCTGTATGTCTCACCAGCCTAGCTGAGGGGGTGGGGGGTACACTTTTGTTTAATAGACCTCCCACCAACATATGCCCGGCCTGTGAACGTATGTTACCCGTAACTGTTGTATCATATCCTAGCTATATACATGTGTATATTTACTGTAACATACATATATCTATTTACATTAATATATACAGATATATCTGCATATGTATGCATACATGTATATTCATATCTTGCTGTATATATATATATATATATATATATATATATATATATAAATATATATATATATATATATATATATATATATATATATATATATATATATATATATATATATATATATATATATATAAAATCTAACTACATATGGGTCTATGGTTGTCTGCATATGTATAGATTCATATGTGGGTATGTATCTGTATTCTTTCTCTGTATGTATACATTCGTACTACGGCGAGGGAGGAGCATATCTCTATCTCGCTATGGGTACATATACACACACATAGCTCTACTTATATACGTCTACATCTGGTTATTCCATTCCGTGCCATATAGATTACACTTTGCTTTAGTGGGTCTCGCAGTGGGTGTGGCTGCTCGTTGGCCGACGCCTCTGCCCAATGAACACATTCGCTTGCATCCCTAGGGCTGTCCATTTTGGCCAACATCAGCCAACACCTGCACACCTAGACCCAAAAGTAGCTACCCATAGTTCCCCCCACCCTCGCCTCCTCGACAGCACCCATCCTTACTCGGGGACCTGGTCAGTTCTGGACACCACTACACACTGCTCACTCTCCACTTCATGGGACCCATTTCATACAATTGTCTCGGCCCATGGGTAATCAGAGTTACCCACCCTTGTATTCCGAGTCTGTATACACAGCGGACAAAATGGATGATCTATCACATTTGTATGGATTGGCCAATTTTTGGGGTGTCCCGCAAGGGACCCTCTAGTATGTGTTCCATGATTAGAATCCACGGGTCCACTGTCCCCCCCCCGGTTGTATCCTGCCTGTGGTCTGGGGAGCAGTGGACACTTTACATTGATTGCGTGTATAGTTCCCGTGTGCGGCTGTAGGGGGGGGGGGTGGAAGGGCATGCTGCATGTGTCATGTGTCTTGCCTGGGCTCCTCGCTTCCATTGCCATAGCCTGTGAACATATATCATTGCTGTGTGCTTTTTCCTATCATAGCTGTATATCTCTATATATCTACATATACACACACACACACACACATGTATATCTATATATATATATATATATATATATATATATATATATATATA